>NC_138978.1:125476545-125696689 GCF_964341445.2 Mesoplodon mirus | reverse complement strand
GAAAAGTAAATTCAGTTTTGGGTACATCAAGCATAAAATACCTATGAGTCATCCAAGTGGGAATATCAAGAGTTCTAACTGTTATCTGAATCTGGAGCTCAGAGGACAGGTTGGGGCTAGAGATATAAATTTGAAGAACAAAAGCATAGAGTCAGCATTTAAAGTATGAGACCAGTGAGATGAAATAGAGAGAGTCTATATATGCAAAAAGAGAAGATGAAAGGGCCAGGACCCTTACTAAGGCTCTTTCTACTCTACCAAACTCCTCTTTTTGCTTAAATTTATAAATAGGGGCAACTTGATAAATATGTAGAATATATAGTATGGCCCATAGGGAAAAACCCTATCTTTTAGGTCTTTTTTTTAAAGTACAGTGCTATAGGTAAAGAAAGAAATGAAGAGAGATCTGAATTATTGAGAGTTCTTATAAAATAAATTCTAGTTTAATTAAGGTCTGTGCTTGTTAAAAGTGTAAGGCAATTGCTCTCTCTCTCTCTCTCTCTCTCTCTCTCTCTCTCTCCCTCTCTCTGATGATACAGAGATGATAGACTGATAGATAGAAACATAGGTAGATAATCAGCTGCCCATACACAAATAAAAAATATAAACTTCATGAATCTAAAATGCCTTTTCATCTTCAATAAGTCACAAGAACCTACTGTATAGCACAGGGAACTCTACTCACTACTCTAATGGCCTATATAGGAAGAGAATCTTAAAAGAGTGGATATATGTATATGTATAACAGATTCACTTTGCTGTATACCTGAAACTAACATAACATTGTAAATCAACTATAGTCTATAAAATATTTTAAAAAACAAAGTTAAAAAAATAATAAGTCACAAGAGAAACAAAAAACCAGAGTTGCTCTAACATTAGTTCCTTCCTCTCCTGAGATGCATTAAGAATTTATTCATCTTAAATATTCCAGTCAAGAGAAATTGGTTCTATATAAATAAAAGGAGTTCTCACTGCCCTAGACCCAGCAAGGTCTCTCTGACATGAAGCTGCACAGTCTACAGGGAATATAATCAGGGTAATGCTCCCATATCCTTCCCATGAAAACACCCACTGGCTCCCAAAAGCTGCCCTCTGAGACGCTCCTTCTGGGCACAAACTATTTTTTTTGTGGGGGAGGGTACGCGGGCCTCTCACTGTTGTGGCCTCTCCCATTGTGGAGCACAGGCTCTGGACGCGCAGGCTCAGCGGCCATGGCTCACGGGCCTAGCCGCTCCACGCATGTGGGATCTTCCCGGACCGGGGCATGAACCCGTGTCCCCTGCATCGGCAGGCGGACTCTCAACCACTGCACCACCAGGGAAGCCCTGTGCACAAACTTTTTAATGATATATTAATTTTCTTTGAAAGGTAGGGTGGGGGAAAGAATCTGGAAGTATATTTGAGCTGATTATAATATCTACAAAATTAACATCTTTATATCTAATTACAGAACTAAAATAGGCAATTAGAGCCCATAATTAAAAGATGTACATAATGATGAAATTACAGTGTGCAATGAGTCGGGAAACATCCTAACTATACCCTGTGAACCTGAAATCCCTGGCACTACCTCACATTGCTATTTTCATCACAGAAACCATTTATATGAGCTTATCTAAGGAAGGTTTTCTGTGTCTCTTGAGTGGATCCATTTCACAGGGACAGAGAGTCCCTGAGAACATCGCCCCTGATAATTTTCACTAAGACCAATCAGCAAATCCACCCTTATCAGAAAGATTGGGACATTGAAAAAATGTATACATATATACATATATATATATCCTGATTAGTGGGATGGAAAGCTATTCTCTGGACAGTTTTGAAAAATTAATCTTTCATCATCACACAATAAGTCTTATTCTTTTTGAAGCATTATCAAAACATTGAGTCAATTAATTAAGAAACAAAGAAGAGAGTATATGTGAATCTATATATATATGTGTGTGTTTGTACAGTTCAGTACATATATGCATATGTGTGTATACGTGTGTTATAGTTTAGTATATATGTATATATTTATATGTATACCTGTGTGTGTGTGTGTGTGTGTGCGTGTGTGAGTGAGAGAGAGAGTTTTCAGGGAAATGTGAAGAAAAGCAAGTATATCATGTATCATGCAGTTCATGTAGGTCCAGCCACTAGTCTGTGGACTACTTTTCAAATAATAATTTAGAAATATAATAGACAATGAGAGTTAGAAAAGCACAAAGTTAAGGAACAGAGGAAAAACATGGAGAAACAAGGGGTCAGAGGATGTACCTGGATGGAATGCTGATATTATATCAGGCACTTTAATAAGCACGGCATACGCATTGACTCATCTAACCTTTATCACAACCTTATGAGATGGACACGACTCGTTTACAGATCAAATAACTGCAACACAGTGGTTAATAACTTGCCCATGTACTAAGGGTAGGGCTAAGTAACTAGCAGGTGTGATAGAGAGGGTAGGTCAAAGGTGACTAAGTTTTTAACATAATGAAAAGAAAAGAATTGTGATAAAATTCTCAGAGACAGAAAAGGGAAGAAAAACAAATAATGACAACGTTGATTTCTTCCACAGATGTCATGCCTTTGAAATGCCTGAGGGTTCCCATGAGGAGGTGTCCATCACGCAGCTGGAGATTCAAGACAAGAGCCTGAGCAAAAGGTCAAGCTAAAGAGGATGATCAGAGAGAGGTCTTTGAAGAGAGTAGACAAGCCGGGGGTAGCCCGAAACAGCCAAGGGACAGGACACAGAGGAAAAGAGGTCAGAGAAAGGACATGAGTCCAAAGTAGGAAAAGCATTAATAATTAGTCATCTTCTTCCAGAGTCTCCCCTGACCTTAACGTACACTACCTCCCTGCTTCTTCCATCATAACCCACATGCTTGGGACAGGATAACCCTCAGGAAGTACTAAGGATAGGATCATTATTACTCACAGTATATGCTCGATAGTAAGCTCTAAAAGGACAGGGGTAGATCTGTCTTGTTCACTATTCAATTCTAGAAGGCTATGGCGTAGCCTGGCACTAACTCAGTATGTCCTAGGTAATGAAGGAATGATTAGAGGATTGAAGAAACCTCACAGATGGGAAGTAGTAGGAGTTAGTGAGCAATAGGAACTCCTTCCCAGTCCGGTGCTGTTTCTACCACGCTCCACCACCTCCCCTCTCCTCCCCCAGACCACTGCCCACACTTTCTCAGGAGCAGCCCCCGTACGTTGCATTCACATGTTACAGAATATGCGTGTGTGCTGACAGGGTGCACAGCGGCCAAGCCATGGCCACTTTCCCCTAACAGACCACACCCCTCATTTACTGTGAACCTCCTGGCGCATAAATAAAAGATCAAATCCAGCATTTCAACCACCATAACAAGCATAAAATGTTTACCGAGGCCAAAGGCAAAAGCATCATCCCACCCTCTGGCCCCGCAGAACTTGTGCCAGAGTCAAATCACTGAAATTAGTATGCTGGCTCCTCAGCTAACATAACCACTCGCTTCTGGCAAATCACAGAGGAGCCACTTACCCTTCCAGACCACTCGAACACTTGAGCATCAACAGATGACAAAAGAAGCTCAGGGTTTGCACTTCTGGTTAAAGCAACTGAAGTCAGAGGGAGTAACAAAGCTGAATTCAGTCAACATCATCAGAAGTATTCAGGTTGATATTAGCTACTCTGTCGATGTCCAAGAGGAAACTAGAGGGCAGTTTCTTTAATCACCAGTTCATAGTCTTTTTGATCTGTCAGTTTGGCTACATTCTAGTGCCCAGTTATTCAAATACTAAATACGATTCAAATACTAAACATTTTTTAATATATCTAGCTATTGGTCCTGGTTACTTTTTTTCTTTTTCTTCCTTCTCTTTGGACCACAGTAAGCCTTAGAGTAGTCACTTCTGGAGCAGGGTAACTTAGAGGTTAGAGTGATGAGAAGTAATTTGCATGTATGAGTTAGGAAGGTGTTTTGCAGGTATGTTACAGGCTTACTTTAAACCATTTAACTTATGCTCCAAAGTAACTGTAATTTAATGTTGGTAGAATAGCAAATTATGAATAGCTTTAATTGTATGTTTAAAGTCATATGTTCACAAGCTTAAATCTGGATATCAGAATTTAAGCAATTCTTGAAATATATGAATGTCTCCTTAATATACTGATTCAAAAGCAAAAAAAAAATTTTGTGTGCGTGTTATTGTGAAGGTGTTTTGTAAACTGATTAAAATCCATAATCAATTGACTTTATGTATGAGAGATTATCCTAGATAATCTGGATGGAGCCAATTCGATCAATAGGAAGGCTTAAAAGCAGAGCTGAGATTTCTCTGAAGAAGAAATTCCACTGTAAACAGCGGCTCCAGCCCACCCTTCCTAATAGTCTGCTCTATGGATTTTGGACTTTCCTAGGCAGTCGCCACCATCATCCAAGCTAAATCCTTGCAATAAACCTTGTAATATAAACCCCCCACTGGATCTGCTTCTCTGGTTGAACCCTGAATGACACAATCTGGAATCACCTCTGAACAGATGCACCCAGTCAGTAAATATTTTTTGAGCATTTACCAGGTGCCACATCCTGTTCTAGATGGCACAGATGCTACGGAACAGAATAAAGACAGGTGAAGGGGGCTGCTGCCTGTATCTCATGGTGTATGAGCGCCAGAATGCCTGCCTCACCAGAGGTGCCTCTCACACCAGCCTGAAACCCCACCTTTGGTGCTGGTGGTTGCCGCAAACCCTCTTAAATGCGTGTACAGTACCTGGAACTCCCCTTTCCCAGCTGTCTCATAGATGTGGTTTCTAAAGGGAATAAGGGAATAGGATCCATTTGATAGACATAAAACTTTTGAACACTTTTTCCTAAGATGAGGGAGAACTCTACAAAAACAGCAGGTTTCTAAGCAGTGAAGTTAGGAGGGGTGGCCAAGAGCAGCCCTGGGCACAGGGCTCAGGGAAGTAGATTCTAAGTCACAAAAGGATGAAGGAGCCCAAAGGGAAAAATAGGGCATCCAACACAAACTCTGTCTTCCACCGCCCAGCCAAGGTCAGGCCTTTGAAACCTCGACCCCACCACGCACCCCACCTTCAAATGTTCTTTGGAGGTGGGGAATATAGTGCAAAGGTGGATTTTTTTTTAGCCTCAACGAAGGCATATATTTTAGAGGTTATAAGTTCGAGAGTATACACTTGAACCCCTGACACTTGGAAACACAGGCAAAATGAGAACAGAACGATTGTTTTAATATGCATCCAGAAATTCTGGGTCTCCCACAGATTTTTCACCTGAAACCAAAGGTCCAGCTGGGATTCCACACAGCATACATGCAGCAGAGAGCCTGTGTGGAGTTCTGTGTGGGATTCAGATATGTCCTAGCCTGGGTGGAGGAATTTTGAGATGGAATTTTCTAGAAGTCTGCCTGATGAGGGACCGAGGCTCCACCAGGGAAACTGCTCATCCTAAGGAAGAGAGAATCAAGATTACAAGCTTGGGCCACTTGACCTGCCTCCGTATTTATGGAGAGGATGGCAATGAGTTCAGTGCAGTGTGTCATACTCACGCCAGCCACTGCCGTCACACCTGGTGTCTGAGCACCTGGGAGAGGGATCCTCAACCTAAGGCTGAAAAAAATCTGTTTTCATTTTAAATATATATATACACACTCACATACCTATATATTCTCTGTGAGGCATTGAAAACACCAGACAGACTGGATCCTGGCATTAAAGTGGGATGAAAATGATACCTCCTTTTCAGTGAAAAACCCAGATGGTGGCATCGAGAGGGTCGGGGTTTGGCAAGACTCGGCAGGTGGGGTCCAGCAGAGTTGTCTCAGTGCGGCTTTGGTGCAGCTGCCAGGGGTGGACATTCATGGGTGATTCCCTGAGCTGGGTTGGGGCAGGAGGTGTGGCTGTAGAGGAAACAGTGGTGGCAGCGGCAGGAGCTGACACTTTCCCTCCTGCTGTGCAGGCATCAGAGCCCTCAAGGGCAGATGCGGGAGTGGGGAAAGAAGAGGAGAAAAATGGAGCTGCCTCGGGCTAGACAAGAGACGTCCCCTAAGGATCCCTGCAGCTATTAGAAGAGATTTGAATGCCACAAAAGGGAAAGAGTTGGTGGTTCTCTAATTGGGGATGCAGACAGTCAGAAAATACTTTTTTTCTTTTTTCGCTGTTTTAGTAACTCAAGTTTATCCACACCAGCCTAAAGAAACAAAGGTAAAACAAGAGAAAAATATGAAACTGTGACAGTCAAAAAATTGAGGTAACATCAGCACTGTGGCAAGAAGGGCCCTGTACAAGCAAACTCTGCCACAACAAAAGGCCCAGTGGCCCTGTATTCGGTTTCTATTGTTGCTGTAACAGATTATCACAAACTTAGTGGCTTAGAACAACACGAATTTATTCTCCTGAGGTCAGAAGTCCTAAAAATCAATGTATTGGCAGGGCTCTCTTCCTTCTGAAGTCTCTAGGGGAGAATCCATTTTCTTGCCTTTTCCAGCTTCTAGAAGCTGCCTACAATCCTGGGCCCACGGGCAGAAGTATAGCATCTTCTCTCCTCTCTGACCTCTGCTTCCATCTTTACATCTTCTCTCTTTAACACTGATCTCCTGACTCCCTCTTTTAAGGACCCTTGTGATTACATCGGGCCCACCCAGATAATAGAGAATAATCTCTCCATTTCAAGGTCAACCTTAATCCATCTGCAAAGTCCCTTTTACCATGTAAGGTAACATATTCACAGGTTCCAAGGATTAGGACATGGACATCTTCAGGGGGCATCATTCAGCCTACCACAAGCCCCTTGCCCTCTCCCACTAGATAACCTCTGCTCTCAGCCATCCCAGGCCAAAGAGCATCCAGGTATAGTTGCCCACTGCTTCTTGTGCCTGTCCCATAGTGCTAGGCTGCAGGGTCAAACTAGATCAGCCTCCAGATGAGCTCTCTGCCACAGGACTTCCTTATGCTTCTAGGGCACTTTGGAGTTTACAGGCAAGTTTTCCATTCCCTCTCTCTCTCTCTCTCTCTCTCTCTCTCTCGCTCACTCGATCACCACTGAGACCAATCACATGAGGCAAGAGGAGAGATGCTATTCATCTCATTTTACAGATAAGACACAGAGGGGTTGATCAGACTAAGGTCACACATTTACAAAGCAGCCAAGTGCAGATCAGACACCTGCCTCTCTGCTCCAAGTCAATGTACATTCTGATGCCTGCACACTACCCTGGGTGAAGGTGGACAGCAAAGTGTCGTCTTAAGTAAGGAGTCATGCAATGGAAAACTTTACAGCTATTTCACTTCTTTCCTATTGACCCAGCAGCCATCTATAAGGCCATACCCTGCTATCACACACACGCGAGCGTGCATGCACACGCACACACACACACACACACACACGCACTCCTAATACAGCATCACACCCAAGCCCTCATGAACTCACAGATAGAATCAAAAATGAGAAGGGCCCAGCAGGGCTCCTCCAACCCAGAAGTTCCTAACCCATGGAACTTTTGTGCCATGGACCCTTTTCCAGTCTGATAAATCTTCTGAGCCTTTTTCAGGAATAATGTTAAATGCGTAAAAAAAAGAACATAAGATTACAAAGAAAATGAATGATACTGGTTATAAAATATTTGAAATACAGTTATCAAAATATTTTAAAATGTATAGTAGAATAATAGATCTTATTAATCCATTAAATAACAAGATCTAGTCAAGGGTCTAATAACACTATAGCTTCAAAGGGCTGATGAGTATATACAATATTTTGAGATAGTTGCTAAAATTATAATGTGATATAAAAATACTATACATTTCTACTAATTGGAAGAAATGTTAAATTTTGGTCAGAGCTTAGAAAAATAAATACAGAATTTTTTTCCTATCCAAGGTTAGAACACCCCCCTCCAAATTCTACCCAGAGACCTCATGTGTGAACCTCAGATTTACAAATCTTTCTTTTAGTCCCTCTCCTGCCTCAAGACAAGTGCATACTTAAGATAATTAAATGTTGGGTATTTAAACAAATTTAAATTTTCAACAGGAATGGAAAGTCCAAAAACTCCTTTAGGAGCTGTTACAGTGGAGGATTACTGGACTGATTGTCAATATTATGACATAGTATGAGTGTGTTTCATGTTTGGTAATTGCAATCTTTGCTTTTGTTGTGGTCATCCATTTACAATGCTTGGTGTCAGTTTATTTATCTCTTGTAAAAATAAAATACAGTCTGTGTGTGTGAAAAAAAAATAAATAACTCCTTTAGTCACTTAATTCAAATTCTGGGACTTCATTCTTTAGACACTTTCTAGAATTATGTATTTATTTAGTTTCTACTCATTTTAGTTTATAATGAGGGATAAACTGAATTAAAATACAATAAGTTCAATTTTACCTTTGTACTATAAAAAAATGTTTACAAAGCAAATCAATCACTTCTACAAACTACACTGCAGAGAGAAGTTTAGCCTTTTTGAAAAAGCAAACTCTTTTCAAGCTCTTAAAAAATGTTTTAGTAGTTTAATGAATGTATCAACAATGTGCATGTTCATGACAACTGACTTCTCTCTGTTCATTACAGCAGGACTCACTCCTTCACCAGTGCCAGCAGCCCTTGCTGGCCATGCTTCCTACATGTTCAGGTTAAATGCTCTCATACGGAAATGTACAGAACTACCTCTAAATGGGCTAGTGATCCTTGACCAAAAGCAGAAAAAATATGTAGGCCATTTCAAACCCAAGTAAACAGAATACTGTTCTTAAGAAAGAATTACTGCATTAGTAAGTGAAATAATGCACATAAAGGGATCTATCCCTGTGTCTGGTACATAAAAAGCACTCAAATATTAGCTATTATTATTGAATCATTAACTTAATTATGATACATTTATTGAGTATATAATAATCATGGATTAATGATACAATAATCAAAATAACTAATATTATTATTACTGCTGATACAACTAATTGTACCTATACTTTATATAGCATGTTAATAACAACAATGTTCACAAAAGGACTATGCCTTATTTATGTTTTGGAACTTGGCTGGGATGTGTCTGAAAAATTGGAGGAAACAGATTTGGTTCCTATGTACATCTCAACTTATTTAAAATTCAAACGATATCCAAAGATCCCCACTGGTTTTTTGTTTTGTTTTGTTTCTTGTTTTTTTTAATAATAAAAACATAAGTAATTTATTAAAATTTGAAGGCAAAAACATAATTTTAAAAGATTTTAAAAGATTTAGACCTATGTTAGGCGTGATGGAGTATGGATGCTTTCTGGATCCCCACTGTTTTACCACCTTCTAGCAGGTCTTAGAGGCATAACAGCCATATTTCATGAACCAAAAGTCAGGATGCTAGGTCTGACAAAGGATTTTTTTCCTCTAGTTTGTTCACTTATATGAAAAATCTCTAAAAGTTATCACAGTCATATCATGAATCCATATTATACCCATAATAAATTAGTAAATTGCTTTTACAGAAAAAAATTAAAATGTCAACAAAAGAAATATAAAATTGAGCAAAAAGATTTTCCAGTCACTATCATTTGAATATTTGAAATCAGGACTACTCTTAAACATCCTGCACCTATTTCTCACCATGTCCATTAGCAGAGGTTATAACATATGTACCCCAAAGAAACCAAACTGTATTTCCTTAAATATTTCCTTAGGTATTTAAATCATGGCAGGCATTGGCCCATGCCTCAGCTGCCAGATTCCTACAAACAGATAATGTTTCTGCTGCATCTAAGTTAACTGCTCCCACAGTGCTTAATAGTGTAGTAGGTCACATGGTGTTCCCCCCCAAAGAAGAAGACCTAACCCCTGATACCTATGAATGGGGCCTTATTTGGAAACAGAATCTTCACAGGTGTTATCAAGTTGAATCGAGGTCATACTAGATTAGGATATCATCCAATGACTGGTATCTTTAGAAGAGAAAGGAGAGGGAGGTTCAGGCACGAGACCTAGAGACACACACGGGGAAGAAGGCTAAGCGACTACAGAAGCGGGGATTGGAGTGACGGCAGGAGTCCCCAGAAGCTAGAAGAGGCAAGGAGGGATGCTTCCCTAGAGCCTTCAGAAGGAGCATGACCCTGCTGACACCTTCATTTTGGCCTTCTAGCCTCTAGAACTATGTGAAAATAAATTTCTGTTGTCTTAAGCCAACCAGTTTGTGACAATTTGTTAAGGCAGCCTTAGGAAACAAACAGAAATAAACCCACTTATTCTTTTTCTTCCGGAGTATTTTTTCTGTAAATTACAGCCTAAGGTTGATATGTCTAACATCCACATGCTTAACCAAGGCTTTCACGTGTCAGAGAATTAGCTTGGATCTCCCTTGTTGCTGTATTTTAATATGGTGTTATTCATCTTGATCACTGGGTGTCTAGAGCCCCTTTAAAGTTCTACCGGAAGTGAGTGCCTCCCTGACTCATCCTGTCTCCAGCCCTGTTCCCCTAAGCCTTTTCCCACTGTATCCATTAGTTTGCATTTTTCCAGGCTGAATTGTTCTTCCTGCAAGCCTCCCCAACAGTCTTGATGCCTGTGAAACAATTCCTGGTCTCCAGTGACTCTGACAATCGACTGCATCTGTGAATTTTAATAACATACTTGACATTTCCTGCAGATAATTGAGGAAGATGTCAGTTAAGGCCAATCCTAAGCTGAAGCCTACAGGTCCTTTCTAGATACTTCCCTGGGGTGGGGTGGGGTGGGAGTAATGTCATTGTTGGAACTGTTGGGGTGTCCTTTGTAATTCTCCTGCCACATCTGTGCAACCTAAGCCTCCCTCACCTTTTCGATGTCATCTGGAGAATATTTCAAAAGAGATGATAGCTAGATAAGAACAGGTCATCATATGCTGGTCCCCCACTCGCTGCTAGTGCATTTCTTCCAAATAATGTCTTTTAAATATGTTCGGCCTTGAGTTTTTTTGTGTTTTCTGTTTTGTGTGTGTGTGTGTTTTTTTTAAATACACTTTAATGCAGCTGCCTGCTCACTGACTCACTCTTCTCTGTCTGGTTGTGGCTGTTCCCTCTTGACTAGGGCTTTCTTTGACTGCTTTGTCACTCCTGACTGTTTGATAAGAAGAGTTCTGAGCTAGAATTCAAGGCACCGGGAACTCCTGGCTCTGCCACAATTCAGCTGTTACTTGTTCTCTTTCATCCGTAAAATGGAGTAACAATATCTACCTTTCCTTCTCATAGTGGTTATGAGTCAAGAGAATAATAAAGGTTTAAGTGCCTTGTTGATAAAGTAAGTGCTAAACAAAAGCTTATAAATGTATACGTAGGGCTTCCCTGGTGGTGCAGTGGTTGAGAGTCCGCCTGCCGATGCAGGGGACGCAGGTTCGTGCCCCGGTCCGGGAAGATCCCACGTGCCACAGAGCAGCTGGGCCCGTGAGCCATGGCCGCTGAGCCTGCGCGTCCGGAGTCTGTGCTCCGCAGCGGGAGAGGCCACAGCAGTGAGAGGCCCGTGTACCGCAAAAAAAAAAAAAAATGTATACGTATAAGGAAGTTCATTGCAGCATTGTTTGTAATCACAAAACAGTGCAACTGTGGCAATGGTGGTACATTATGGTATATTCAAACAATGAATAATTCTGCTATCATTCAAAAAATAATCAGCTTAGAGATGACAGATGATAGGTAGGTAAAAGATAGATAGATAGATAGATAGATGATAATTAATAGGCAAATAGATATGAATAGTTCCGTGCTGAAAATGTGGGTATGTGTGCATATAGATATGCCTATGCAACTTTGCAAAAATATCAGAGCATCAAACCTTAAATGTTAAGGAAAGTAGTTATCTCTGGGGAATTAAAAGAGATGGCTGAGAAGGGAAATTTTACTTCTCATTTCACATCATTCTTAAATGATGGGATTATGGGTTGTGTTTCCTGAGTGATTTTCAGGTTTTTTAATTTAAAAATATTTACGGAAAAACAGTGCTACATAAGTGCCTGCTCTTCAGCTACAACCATGTGCCACATGACTTTGCATATACTCTCCTTAAGGTACACATTTTCCATCACAAACCCCCCCCACAGACACACACACCTCACACTTTTTCAACAGCTGGGGGAACTAACCTCAGAGTGATGAAGGAGCTTGCCCAAGGTTACATAACCAGTAAGTCAGAGCAATGACCCATCCACCACTCTGACTACAACCCTGTACTCTTTCCATAGTTCACACTGCTCCTGTCACCATCAGAGTCTGTCTGTCCTTCATTTGTTCATTCATTCATTCTAATAACACTTACTAATGCCTACCCTGTGTTTAGCACCACAGAAAAAGCTGCAAAGATGAACAAGGCAAAATTTTTGCCCTTCAGCAGTTCACAGTCTCTTTTGTTGTTTATAAGAAACGGAAGGAAAAGGAACACTTCATGGGCAGAGAGAGAGTAAACAGTGGGGAACTGTCCATCTGCCCCGGCTACTCTTGTGAAGTTGAGTCAGAAGATGACTCTGACCTGCTCCTTCTAAAGTGCCCTGTTGCGCTGGAACATGGCAAAGATGCCTTCGACATCTGGGCCTATCTTCAGTTTTCTCAACCAACCTCTTATTTTTGTCCCATGTGAACATATGGTGAGTGGAGAGAAAGGAGGGGAGCAATGTATCTGTAGAAATTTGAAGGGAGTGGAAGGCTCTGGTTGTGGAAGAAATGATACATGAACTGAAGGTTAAACAAATGGTTGATAGAAGCAGGGAATTACTCTCTGATGGCTCCTGTGAAGTTCACATTTATATGCTGGTGAAAAAGGAAAAAAATCCTCTGAGTTGAAATAAAGAAACACAGACTTACTGTGGGCTCATGGGTGATTTTTCTTAGGATTTTCAGAAATGTTGTAAATAGTCTAAATATTGCAAATAAGTCTCTCTCCCTATATATATGGGAATCACAGATTGGGCCCTATTGGACCATAAACAAAGGATTTAGAGAAGTGTGCACCTTCATCTCAAAGTTCACTTAATTTGTCTTTCTTCCCCCATGGAGTTGCATATTTTTCAAATGATAGTATCTTTTATATCCTTGGCATGCAACATGGTTTTCATAAGAGACAGTACATATGAGTGGCCAAAGGACTGGTACACAAAGTCATTGTTAATTGGAACTGCTGGGGACACGTCATGAAGGACAAGGCACTTGAGCTAGGAAGTATAGACTCTGACAGGTGCAGAGGAGGGCCATGGGCACATACGGCAGCAGTCACAACCCAAGACAAGGTGCAGGCAGATGAATGAGCACACCTAGGACCATGAGGGAGCAAGGCTCGCCAAGCTCTAGAGCTGCAAGGAACCTTGGCAACCATCTATCACCCTCCCTCATGTCAGAGGTGTGCCATCTAAGGTCCAGAGAGGTGCAATGGCTTGTAAAGACCACACAGCAGTGTCATCCTGGTCATGTTGAAAGAGGCCCCTGGTCTGCTTGACTGTTTAATACGTGTTCTGTGAACATGTCCCCAGGAACCTGAAGTAGAGGTTCAGAAATGGGAAGTTGGGGACACAGGCAAGAAACAGCAAGTCTGAGAGGGGTTTTGGTTTGAGCAGAAAATACAGGTAGGAATAAATGAATCATGGGGATGAAATGTACAGTATGGGGAATATGGTTAAAAATATTGTAATATCTTTGTATGGTGACAGATGGTAACTAGACTTATCATAGTGATCATTTTGTAATGAATAGAAATATCAAATCACTATGTTGTAAACCTGGAACTAACATAATGTAGATCAATTATAATTCAATAAAAATAATTAATCAATTAATTAAAATACATGTCGGAAACTGATGGGAAATGAAGTTGGAAAGATTGGGTGGGGTGTTGTTCTGAAAGGCCTTGAATACCATATCAATGTGTTTACACCTTTTTTCCCATGAAGGTAACACAGAACTACCACATATACTGGAGCAGAGCTCAGATTCTAAACTCGCTATTTTTCATCCCCAGAAACAGACTGACATGTGAGGATAATTCAACTAGGAGCAAGGAAAGATCTTCCTGAGAATAAAAAGAATCTCAGAATCCCAGGGAAGGAAAGAAGGTACCTAGATTTTTCATATATTCTCTCTGAAAAGAACAAATACTCTTTTATAATATCTTCCTTTTTAAAAAATTACATACCTTCTTTTCTGTCTTTTTCTGATATAAAAGTAATGCATGCTTATTTATGAAATTTCAGTTGTATGAAGAATCAAAAATGATCCTATAATCTCCTCATCTAAAATCAATCATGGTTAATCTTTTGGTATATTTCCTTTAGAGGTTTTTTTCCTGTGCATTTTTTACATAACTGATCCCATACCTTTATATAACTTTGTGACTTTTAATTTTACTTAATATAAAACCATAAATACCTTCCTGTGGTGTCTAAAATCCTCAAAACTATCATTTCAAAAGCTTAAAACCTATATACTTAACCATATCCTCAATGCTGGCCACTTACATTATTTCTTTTTTGTATCTAATGCTTCATCTTTGTGTATAAGTTTTGTCCCTTTCAGGATGTTTTCTCAGAACAGAGTCATAAAAGTTAAATTCCTACATCAAATAGCATGGACATATTTTTAAGGTCATTCATTCATCTTGTTGAATTGATTTATAATTCTGGGGGTCTTTTTATATATATAGAATTGCTAGAGTTTTTAACTGAATGAAAGCAGTTTCTCCTTTTTAATGGCTCTTCTCTAATTACAAAAATACATCATATTTGAAGAAAAGAACAATCTCCATAAAATTAGACTGCGGGGGCAGGGCAGAGGGCAGCAGGGGGTTTTTACATGAAATTTAATGTCTACTCACCCTTGGGCATTTTTCGTATTGCTGCTTTCTCCTGTCTTCTGATTAGGGCTATATCCCTCTTCCCTTCCTCACAACCTACCTCACCCCTCTCCTCTCCCAGCCTCTCAGATTCTTGGATATGATCAGTTCTGTGATTTATCAAGGGAGACTCCAACTTGTATATCTTAGTAAAGAGGCCAAGTTCACACACAGAGGCTTCTGCACACTTGCCCAGGGCTTCAGGAAGTAAAGTTTTGCAAAAAAAAAAAAAAAAAGAAAAGATTAGTGGTGCTTTCCTGATCTTCATGGCCTGTGTGTTTCTCATTATCTTCCCTTGGATGCAGTCATTGGTTTTCGTTCCAAAGCCACTCGAGGCTTGTCATCGCTCCTCCCAGAGCAGGGAGACTTCTCTAGGGCTAATGGTAGGGAGAGAGATGAGTCACCAGCCTCTCATATAGTCAGACCCCCTCCTCTCCATCCCTCCTGGCAGACCTCTGCTTCAGACTCCCTCACTGCCCACCTGCTCTCTTGCTGGGCTCCCCACCTCCACCTCCTTCCTTCCCCTTCCAAACTTTCTCATATACCGCAGCAAGGTCTGGTCTTCCTGGAGCAGAAGTAATATCATGTTACAACTCTGCTCCAACATCTGCAGCAGTTCTTTGTTACCTACATGGGAAACAGGGCCCAACAGTTTGCGGTGGATCAATAAATGTTTAGCACGTGCTTGTTAATGAGTGAGCACTAAGCACCATGGGAGCTATACAATGAGCTCTATGTCTGGTTCTGGGAGCTGAAACAGACACGTGAAAAGTTAAATAACAAGGCTCCACCTCCCACCGACTTCCAGTTCTCCAGCCCTGCATATTTGACGTCTGGCTCTCACACTCAACTTGTTTCAAACGGAACTTACTCTCTTCTCCCGCAATCTACGTTTTCTATAGAATGGTCCCACTATCCAAGTTCTCAAGACAAGACAGATACAAGCCAGGAATATAGGGAGATATGGGGGTCAGGAGATTTTGGCCTTGTAGTGCCCATCAAAATCCAGTTATCTAGGACTTCCCTGGTGGTGCAGTGGCTAAGACTCCACGCTCCCAATACAGGGGGCCCGGGGTTCCATCCCTGGTCAGGGAACTAGATCCCACGTGCTGTGACAAAGATCCCGTGTGCCGCAACTAAGACCCAGTGCAGCCAAACAAATTTTTTTTTTTTAAATCCAGCTATCTACTTAATCACTTTCCTAGTAGTGAGAGCTTAGGAACACAGAAGGGTACAGAAATAAATAAGGCATTCCCCCCTTGCATAAGCAGATAATCTAGTGGAGGAGACATCGAGTTTGCAGGAGGGTGTCCCCTGTCCAGTGTCAACTCATACACCCAAACCATGCCTCAGAAACCTAAGTCTCCAGGTCCTCCCCCATTCAATCATCTAGTTTAGGAAAAATGGACTAGGATATCCCCATGTATCCTCATGATTCTCTTGGACTGGTCTTCTACCAAATCCCAATCAATCCAGACATTAGAACAACCACAATACTGCAGACACTTTATATTTACAGAACACTCTTTCAAACATTCCAAACTCTTCACACAGTATCTTGTTGTGATTTAACCCTCACAACAAAATCACAAGGTATGTTCTTATCATCTTCATTTTACAGATGAGAAAACCATGCTTTAGGGAAGTTATGTCACATAGCCAGTTCCTTTCTGTGCTACAGACATATGTTTAAATTCTAATGTGTGTCAGAAATTAAGGGTGAATAAGTATTCACAAAGATCTCTGCCATCAGTGACTTTACAATCTGGGGAGAGAGACAGATACCTAAATGAATAATTTTGACGTAATATGGTGTGAGGACAGATTAAGCAGAAGTTGCATCAAATGTAGAGAGAAGACATCATCCAGCCCAACCCACAGATTCAGGGAGATTCAGGGAAATTAGGTGAGGAAGGAAGAAACATGTCAACTAAACTACAACTTGACTGAGTCATTGGCTCACAGATGGGGAAACTAGAATTTGAACTCAGGTTTGTCTGACTCTCCAATTCATGTTTTTCCCACCATCCTGTGACATGGTAGGTTTTCAATGGATATACTTGAGTAACAGAAGAAATGGATGAATGAATGAATACATCTTGCTTCCTCCAGTGGAGAGAATGGCTGAAATGTCAGCCCAGACAGTAACTTTGGCTTTAAAGCTCCCACATTCTGACCAGAGGAGCTAATCAGCTAATGCACCTTAGGGAATTCCAGGAGGGCTCCCTGGCAACAAGGCAGATGGTTCTCAACATATGGGGCCCGAATTCACTCCTACAATCTCTCAGAATTGGTTGATAGATTCTAGAATTGAGGAGAGGACTCACCACTTTTGTCTACTCCACTGCCTCAAAAAACCTTTTTTAGTGTCCTGGGCTTTGCAGACAGAGGGAAAAGAAACTAAGTAAGACCAGAGTTCCTAGTGCTACAGCAAAGATTCCCACAGAATCCCACACTAAACCCCTCTGGCTCCAGATAACTCTGTGTAAGGAAAATGGATCCTAATTCTCCTACGCCTACCTCCTCTGAAATTTGGTTCTGGAAGGAGGAGAGCCAGGATCTCCAAGACTTGAAGATCAGAGCAATGTGCCCACATCCTCAAGTGTTTACATGGGGCTGCCCATCTCCTCCCACAACCTCCTGTTCCACTGTGTTTGTGGAGCAGATGTCTCCGTGCCAGCAACCCCCCTTCAGTACTTCCTGCTTCTCGGCCCAAATCTCTGCCTTCTGTCTTCGTGTGCTTGGCATACACATGCAGCAAGCTTGGAGCTTGTGTGTGCCATCATTGCACAATTCAAAAACCCCAAATAAGAGACAGGTGGTAGGATTCTCCCAGGGAATTAAAAGAAGGACTCCAAGCCCACGCCGTCTGAGTCTGGCTGCCCAGTGAGCAGCCTACGGGTGGGTTGGGCTAAGGCTACTGGTTCAGTAGTTAAAAGGCAGATTCTACCAAACCCATACAAGGCTGTCTTTATTCCTTGGTCCCAAACATTTCTACTCAGAATTTCCTCTAGGCTCTTTCCAATTCTTGAGGGAAGTCTAACTTATTTTGAACAATTAATGGAATCAGTTTGTGGAGGAGAGTCATATCAATAAAATCACAGTCATTTCTTTAAGAAGGGAGATATGAAATGGACCTTGGAAAGTCACAGACTCTTTGGCACCATTATTTGGATCAGTTTGGGGCTCAAGAGCCTTCATTGCCTGCTTGGGAATTAAGATTTAATGATTCAGCTACTCCACGATGGATTAAAATGGGCCTGCAAATTTTGCCACTGGGGCAAAAGATCACAGCTACTGTCCTTTCCTTTAAGGAAACAGGGTTCATCTCATATGCTGGGGGTGGGGGGGTCAGCAAACTTGTTTCTGTAAAGGCCCAGATAGCAAATATTTTAGGCTTTGTGGGCCATAAGAATTCTGTTGCAACTATTCAACTCAGTTGATGTAGCACAAAAGAATTCACAGACAGTATGTAAATAAATGAGCATAGCTGGGTTCTAATAAAATTTTATTTACAAAAACCGGCCTACTTGTTCTACCATTACCTAAATTATCCCTAAAAAAAATCAGAACCTACATTTAACATGATCTCCAGGTGATTTGTATACAGTACATCTGGAAACCAATGTGTCTCAAATACTAATCAAATTATATTGATAGATCCTGAGGCCTGAGGTTCTGTAGTTTCAACAAGCTCCCAGGTGATACTGATGCTGTCAGTGGATGATGTTTAATTAGCAAAGATCTATTTTGATGATTCTCTACAAAACCCAATACTGGGTTAGAACATGGGAACTGGTGGGTACCAGCAGCCCACTACTACCCACCCAGTTTCTCTACCTCCAAACAGAATAATGTATGCATAAGACTATGCTAAATGTTATGCCAAAGCAAAAATATCTGACAGAGACTGAGACCTTGACTAAGAGGGTCTCACAATCTTTTGAGGGGGGGACCTCATATAAATAAAAAAGTAATCAATACAAGAGGTTGTATGAATGTCTCTTGTAAGACAATACGACATCAGTGAAAAACCCTGACATGTGCTATGAATGTCTAGCAGGAAGACCCTCAATCCCTCCCATCCATCATAAAGGGAGGAACCAGGGGCTCTGTAAGCCAGGAAGCAGGAATTTTGAGTAGATTCAGGGTCAGGAGGAAATTCAGTGAACATTTCCAGCCAGGAGCACAACACGATTCCTTCAGCCCACAATCTCTGAATAAAAGAGCTGATGTAATATGAGAAATTATAAGGCATTGAATATTAAAACAATGGAAATAAGATTCTACCAGACTTAGGTAAACTCTGAGGGCAATACAGTTTGTGGCTGACCCTTAAATCTACTCTTAAAAGCTACAAAGATCAAAGCAAAAACAAGAGACTGAGATTTTAGAAAACAGGCTCAAAGTGTTTCATGCATATGTATTTTTAGGCCTCCAGATACTTCCCCCGAAGGCTTATTATTATGACACCTTAAATCTGGTTCAGAAATGCACCCACACTCAGCAAGAGGGGCATGGGAAACGAGCATCTCCCAAAGCAATGTCATCCCCCCCTCCTAGAGCATGTACCACACAGATGCTCAATTCCGAGGATGGCATCCGGATGTCTCAGCCCAGCCAGCAGGCAGAGCTCACCCCAGGCTGGCAGCCTCCCTCCTTTCCAGCTTTATCTTCCACCCCTCCTCGACCCCAACACTCTGCTCCCAGGAGATTGCTATTTCCTCCTTCCCCTCCACCCACGTGCCCAATCCGATCCTTGTTTACTGGTCACTCTGCATCTTTGTTGCCTAGGTCCGCTCTGCCAAGAGTGACTGACCCACACCTGTCTGAGTATCAAATCCCTGTCTGGCCTCCAAGGTTTGGCCCAAACTCCACGCCCTCCATAGTCAAGGCATTTGTTCTCTGACCAGCCCAGCTACAAGTGCTCTCTCCTTCCTTCAACCTTTCATCACCCTCTTGACACATCCTTACCTCCCTGGAGCATACTTCTCTTTTGTGCTCCTTCCCTCTCCTATTAGCCATGAGCAACTCAGGCTAGGTTCTCTCTCGTTTATATTTGAATCCCTTCAGGTCACTTCCAGAGTCCCTTACACATCACAGGTGCTCTGTATACAGCGTTATTATGTTAGTAAGTAAAAATACTATGCAAAGTCCTTGGATAACCATGAACAACAACAAAAATAGAGCATGCTGTCTAGCCCATCGGTTCTTTTTCAGATCACCATGGTCCGTTCTCAGTTTCTGCTTTTCAGAACACTTTCGGAGCCCTGTTCATCCAGAAACGTCCAAATCAACCTCTGGCACATCTAACCCCCAGTTCCCTGTGCCGGGTTTGCTTCCTCCATTTCTATTGGGCTCCCCCCATGTCCTGCGGTGGCACACCCACCATACCTGTGGCTCCCTGATTAGTTAGATGCTGACCCAGACCTTGCCTTCTCTAAAATGATCCTGGCACAGCCCAAACTCCAAAATCTCAGACGTTCGGGTTTATGCAGCATCACGATCACAGCATCTCATTTGTCTCAACTGTAATCCATTCTGTGACAAGCAGACGCCTCCCAGGTTTTCTCCTGTCACGGCCCCAACTTCCCCCCACCCCCATGGCCTCCCCCCTCCAACACCCCCCCATGCTGTCTTCATGCCCTAGCACACATGTCCCCCAGGACACATGAAACCAGAACCTTCCATCAGAGTGGCTCGTGAGAAACAGACCACTTGCAAAGGGAAAACAGTTGGAAATACAAGATTTTCCTTTAAAGGAGAAAGTAACGTTGGCAGCAGTGTTCTCAGCTGCCCTCCAGCAGTGTTGAAAGAGCCATTTTGGGAGACAGAGGGAAAGGAAGGAAGTGTGAGTGACAAACGGAGAGCAGAAAATAGTGAAAGAGGGAGACAAAAGAGAAAAGAAGAGGGAAGACAGATAAGGATGGGGGTGGGGGGCACAAACCGGAAGGAGGTGGGTGGCAGAGCAAGAGAATGAGGGTCAAAAACAAAAGGAGGAGAAGGGAGCAGAGAAGGAGGTGGAAGAGGCAGCGGCGGAGGGGAGGAAAGGGCTGAGGAGGACGGGCCTGCACCGCTGAGTCTCATGAACGCGGGCCACCAGTTCTGCGGCAACCCTGCCGCTCTCCCCCAGGAGCTGTGTCATCCACCAGGGGACAGGCTCTCCACTGGCTTATTAGAAACACTGAGCGCTCTGAAGTGTATGTCAGAGTCCCCTGGGCCCAAAACAGACAACTGAATAGAATTCAGGGAGTCTGTCCCCAAAGGCTCTTGTTAACCTTCTGCACTCAGCCTTCATTAGAGATGCAAGATCTTTGAAAAGTCGGTGAGCATACATACAGACGAAGCCTCATGTTCCAGAGATTCTGTTAATAACGTCCCCTTTCCCTCCCAAGTGTTCTGGTTTAAATGCTAAATTACTTGCTTTTCCTATTAATAAGAGACACAGGAAGCTGAAACTTATTAAGTCTCTAAACAGGCTGAAATACTTAGTCTCATCATTCTCAGAAAAGGAGGAAGCCTACATTGGTGACCAGAAGAGACCAGAAGAAACCAGGACTCCTTCCTGGGGGAGCCAAAGTACTTGAGATAATTCTAGTCATAATACTATGATGGTAAGGGTGGGGAAGGCACCCAGATTAGGCTTCTCAAGCCAAGGCTATTTATAGCACGTGCCTTGGATATTGAAATAATAATTTCTAGGGCTTCCCTGGTGGCGCAGTGGTTGAGAGTCTGCCTGCCAATGCAGGGGACGCGAGTTCGGGCCCTGGTCTGGGAGGATCCCACATGCCACGGAGCAACAGGGCCCGTGAGCCACAACTACTGAGCCTGCGCTCTAAAGCCCACGAGCCACAACTACTGAGCCTGCACATCTGGAGCCTGTGCTCTGCAACAAGAGAGGCCGCGACAGTGAGAGGCCCGTGCACCGCGATGAAGAGTGGCTCCTGCTCGCCGCAACTAGAGAAAGCCCTCGCACAGAAACGGAGACCCAACACAGCCATAAATAAATAAATAAATAAATAAATTTAAATCATATGGGCTTCTAAGAAGACCTCTGCTTAAAAATAATAATAATAATTTCTAGAACTAGTCATTTAAGATTGGGTGGCAGGGGAAGGAAAGACCACAATGATAGGTAACTTTACCCTTCTGAAAGGTAAAGCAGAATGAGTCATAGATAAATAACGTTTGAGGAGTCAAATGGAATAGAGAAACTCTGCAGTAACCCACAGTAACCTCTGGTTAGTGGTTAAGTGTAGCTATGGATTATTCATTCTGAAATGTACACCATGAAGATTCAAGTTAAGACTGCTTAGCTCTCCAGTATCAAGAGTCTATTGGAAGGAAGGAAGGAAGGGAGGGAGGGAGGGAGGGAGGAAATTAGTTTCAAGGCAATCTATGGGAATAAAGGGACCCAAGATATTTTATCACCACAAGGAAGCTAAGGAGTAATGTGGAGGGAGGGTGGGTAGGATGACCTAGATAATAAACAGAAAGGAGTATATAATCCCAGGAGCATTTGATAGGGAGAAGAAATCTCCTGGGGAATGTGAGGAAATACTACTTTACCCTCCCATCCTCATCCTTCATCCCAAAGATGGTCTACATTATTTACTCAATTGCACATTCATTTAACAAGTATTACAGAAGCTGTGAGCAATGTAAGTCTAAATCAAGGCACTGAGTCTTCAATGAGCATCTTCCACATGCCAGACCCTATGCTATATGCTAGGGATGCAGGTATGAAGGAGATATGGTTTCTGCCTTCAATAAGCTCCAGACTGAGAAGGTCTCAGACACATGAAATTACTACAGTTCTAGTTTTGTTGATGGGATTTGAGTCTCCTAAAGAATGAACTGAGAAGTCCCATTCAGACCAAAATTCACCTACAGCAGACCACCTAGACCTGTGCAAATGCTTTTGGTTTCCTCATGAAAGCTCTGCAGTGTATCATGCTTCTCTTTCTGCCTTGGGTCCCGGAGCTAAGTAGTACACTTAACTGCAATAAGCATCCCTGGGCTAGGTTTTCTTGTACATTTAACTCTCCCAAAACTTATTTCAGGGCTCTGGTTCTCTTACCCTGATTTTAGTAGTTCTGTTAAGTATTAATTTTCTCTAAACCACCTCAAATTATTGCTGGAAGAGGGCAATTTATTTAAAAATGTATAAATATTTTCTATTAGAAGAGGCCCAGATTGATCCAGGAACTCCAGAGATTCCAGTGGGTCTTATAGGGACAGGGAAGGCCTAGAGATCCTGGGTCACTCAGAGCTAGGGACACAGGACACCCCAGGATGGGCCTCTACTCTGGGCTGGCTACAACTGAATCAATGAAGTACAAAGAGGAAACAGACATTCAGCATCAGGTTCCCTGTACAATCAAATCCATGATCTTTTCATTTGATATCAGCTCTGGAACAGAACCCGAGGCTCACCTTTCCCCATGACACCTACCAGGGTAAGTGAGGGGCTCAAGGGGAGCCACACTGTCACCCCCAATCTCCTGTGGTCACCCAGCTTCAGTGACTGCCCTACTTACATCAATGGGTGCAGAACATCCTCTGAGGGGCAGGATCCTCAGGAACAGCTGGCCTCTGCTTCGCTTCAATTATTGTAGCTGCTTTGCTTCAAGTCTCAGCACTTTCTAGAGCATTGAACCCCCGACTAGTTGTAGATCTTCCTTCACAGAAGGGGAAAAAACAGAAAGCAATATTTTATTACAAACTTTTTCTTCATTCACGTTTTCTTTCCTGTTTGACATTTCTGCCCACCACTATCAAACAGAAGCCTCCCAAGGACCCCTGGCACTGAAGGAATTTGAAAAATCCTCAAAGAGTTTTTGTTTATGGGGGTTATGCTATTGATATTTATCAATTTAGAAATTAAAAACTGAGAATTAAAAACTGAATTTTTAATTTATTACTTATTAATTCATTAAAATAATAATTCCATGTTAACACAAATAAGAATTTTTAATAAAAAATTTTCATAAAACATTTAGTGAGAAGAGTGACATTGTTTTACATTTTTAAAAATCTCTTTGATATCTGGCTTAATCAAACAGATTCTATCTGCTTCTGGATTCAATTTGTTGCAATAATAGCACAAGTCATTTAACCTCTGGAAAATTCCACCATACACTTGTGGGAGAATGAGAGTGAAAAAAGCAAAAACATCCTAGTGTTATCATGAAAATAGTTTTTATCCTGTGGACCCCCTGAAAGGATCTCAAGAACTCGTAGGGATCCCCCAAGCACACAGGAACCAGTGCTCCATATGGTCAAAAGAAGTCACACTTCCACCTCAGACTATCAGTACCCTTCCCCAGATGCAGCTAGTTATCAGTTACCTGAGTAGTCTCCTAGAACTATCCTAAACATATGTAAAAATATATGGATGGACAGGATTTTTTTAATTAAAAAAAATCAAGTATTAGCATCCCATATATTTCACCTTGAGTTTTCTGTTATACATGTTGGGGCAGTTGCATTTTAGCATATGTAGTTACATCATTCCTTTTCACAGATCTATAGTATTCCACTCAATTGATACAATGATATATAACTCTACATAGTGCCACAGGGCCCAGGTGGGCTGCTGAACGACTACCATAAGTTGCCAATTTCTTCAGTGAAGGATTTAGAACTTAATGCAAATAAAGTGGCCCCATGGAGTAAGAATGGATGTCACATATATTAGTACAGCCTTCCTCTGACTTCTAGTTCCCTAACAAGGCATGCAGCTGAAGTCTTCAAAATTTGAGAAAATATCCCAACTTTGGCAATACTACTGTCCTTTTATACTTGGGGCTTACCCCAGTGGACCAGAAAAACTTGTAGTAATATCTCTGTCCCTGTTTGTACTGGAATGTTTATAAACATCAACCTCTTTTGAAACATACTATCATCAGTGCCACATCATCATGGGGGAAGAAAGCAGGATCAGGGTCCAAGGCTTCCAAAACAGTATTTCTGAAAATTATTTCCCTGTGGTACTAAGGTCACAAAGGTTAAGCCTGTTAGATCACAATCTCCCTGACATAGAAAACCTGTCACCTAAAGGAAACCCTCACCTCATATGGCTAATTTGGTCTAATTACATTGCAGGCTTCAAATGCTAAAATGTATGCAGACTACCTGTGTTCATTTCCTCACTCTGAGATTCACTAGTTGTATAATCTTGGGAGTTACTTAGCTTCTACTTACTTGTAAAGTGGAGATAATGATAACTATCTCACATAGCTATAAAGAAGAATAATTGTAATTCTCTATTAAATGTGTCTGCCACATAATACGTGCTCAGTGCTCAGTAACAGCTAGCCCTCTCCCTTTATTGTTCTATGAGCAGAAATAATGTGTGAGACTGATCTTTTGTCCTGGACTGAGCTGGCTTTTCAGGGAACCCCAATAATCTAGTCTTTTAGGAAGTCTGGAGCTATAAGAGACTGGGACAAGAGAAGATGATGGAGATTTTTTTTTCCTCTTGTGAGATGTTTGTCATCTGTCTGATTCAAAATGAGAGACACAGGTCTGCTTTCCTCCTCACTAGGCCAGGAAAACTGGCACCAACATTTCCGGCATTTCTGTTTCAACTTTCCCATCTGTCTCTGAAATTATATAGGCCAGTGTGGTTTGCACTTTTAGGCCCACAGAATCTACAGAAAATCCGTCAGGTTTGGGGGAGCCCCTCAGGTGAGGATGAGCAGAGATTTACTTCTGAACAATTCCCAGGAGTAGAACCAGCACTTACAATAATTACAGACAGATATATTATGACCTCCATTTACAGATGAGGAAACTAAGGTCTGGAGACATTAGGTAAATTCCCCAAGGTAACACAGCTAACAAGGGCAGGGTGGGAACTCAAAACCAGGTTTGTCCTACTCCAAAGTTCAAATTTTTAACCACATCATCATATGATACTCCAACTAGAAAGGAAATCAGCCCTGTCATGACATAGCAAGGCCAGCAGCATCACAGAAATGGTCTCACAAGAGAGGGAAATTATCCTTAACTGTAAGTTAAGGATTTACTAACCCAATAGTGTAAAAAATCAAAATCAAAATTCTTCAGAAAATCATACCTCAACTAGATGCAAAGTAGAATGGAAGGACACCAAAACCAATATTTTATTAGTTTTGGATTTGTAGATTATCTTATTTTATTTGCATTTGATTAGATCAATTATTAAGATTAATAGATTGTTTCAATTTATAGATTATCATTTTTAAAAATAGATTAATAATTTAATATTAATTTAGCCAATAATATTTCTAGCTCCTAGTATACATCAAGTACTGTAAGTGTTAAAGATGAAGAAAACATGTTCCTTGGCCTTGAAGAAGAAGATATAGTGGATATTATAAGATATAATAGATATAACTACTATATATATATATATTATATATATATACATAATATATATATTTGGATTGGTGAGATAATAAGATAGAAAAGAATAAGATACTAAAAGAAGGAGAAATCAAGCCAGTGGAGTGTTCAGGGAAGACTTGAAGGAGGGTGAAGGCATCACTTAAGCTGACTCTTGAAATATAACTAGGATTTTATCAGAAAAAGTAAAAATAAAAGTCTAAGAAAAGGGAATAATTTGAATAGGCAAGTTATGGAATGAGGATATCAATAAATAGTGGCTGGAGGACAGGAACAGCTCAGTAATTGAAGCTAGAGCTGGAAGATGGTTGAGGCTATGGATGCTGGCAAGAGGTGAGCACAGGCGACTCAGGAAAAGCTTTGGAAGAGGAATGGCGGGGTGAGGGAGGCTCTATAAGGCTTAACCTGGCATGTGGGATGCTTTAGAGGAGAGAGAGGGGCAGAGTGACCAATGGGAACCTGACCTAGAACAATGACATCAGGAAGGGAAAAGAAATAACATGGAGGTATGATAATAATCAGGTGGAGACGACTGGATCGCTCAGCGACTAGCTACCTCAGGGAAGAAGGAAGGAGTCAAGGAAGCCTGCGTTTCCAGCCTGCAAATGATCAGGAGCACTTCACTATGTATTAACAAAACCCGGGAAAACTGGAAGAGGAATTGATTCACAAAGGATGATTGTGAGTTTGGTTTTGAACATAAAGAATTTGGTTTCCTCTCAATGGAAACAGATTAATACATCAAACAGAGGAGTAGAAATCTGAGTCTGGCCTTCAAGAGAGAGTTTGGTTCCATCAACAGATGAATGGATAAAGAATACACACACACACACACACACACACACACACACACACACACACACAAAATGGAATACTACTCGGCCATAAAAAGGAGAGAGTTTGGTGTTATGGATTCATATCTGAACGTCAAGTCCATAAAAGCAATAATTAAAGTCTGAGAAGATGAGATGATCTGGGAAGAAGGAAAAGAAGAAAACTAAAGACAGAACCCTGGGGCCTATCTGCACTGACTGGTGGAAGAACGTCTCTGCTTCCCCTACTACCTTCTGGGTGAGACTCAAGACAACTTAAAAACAGTTCCTCCTCACAAAACATCAGCACTCCCTGATCTAACCCAGCTCCCTTAGTTCACAGATAAAGAAGACTCAGGCCCAGACAGTTAACTGATTTATCCAAGGCCTCACAGCTGCCTATCAGCAAAACTGAGACTAGATGAATGAAGTGACTGTTGGGAATTAGTCTTGCCTTAGCAATTGGATACTTGCATGTGCACCGTACGACATGCTTGGATTCAGAGAAGCCTGAGAGCAAACCAGAAGCTTCATTTATCTCTGCTCCATCAGTCCAGCACTGTGACCCTGCCCAACCATATAATCAGCTCAGGGGTTCAAACCACATCTTACTCATCTTGTTGTCACTGTCCCTCTGCCCTCCCTTTCCTTACCACTGTCTCCGCCACCGGCGTTATTACAGAGTAGAAAAATCAGATTATTTTCCTCTTCTGAATATGCACATGACCACAGACTTTCGGAGTTGAAAGAACTTAAGAATTCATCTAGTATTAGTATAGCCCCTGTGCAAACAGACCCAGAGAAGTTCAATGACCAGATGACCAGTTAGCAGTAGACCCCAGACTAAAATTCCAAACTTTTTTTCTTTCCATTACACTACCAACCTTTAGTACAAGAGACTTTTTTTTTTTTTTTTTTTTTTGGTGGTACGCGGGCCTCTGACTGTTGTGGCCTCTCCCGTTGCAGAGTACAGGCTCCAGACGCGCAGGCCCAGCGGCCATGGCTCACGGGCCCAGCCGCTCCGCAGCATGTGGGATCTTCCCAGACCGGGGCACGAACCCGTGTCCCCTGCCTCGGCAGGCGGACTCTCAACCACTGCGCCACCAGGGAAGCCCCAAGAGACTTATTTTTAAGACAATGTTTCTTGTCTTTAATTTCTTGAAATTATGCTATGTAGCCCTCTCCCCTCAATATGCTTCTTTAAAAAAAAACGAGCTCCATGGTCCAAAAAGTTTGTGGAGTGCTATAAGCTATACCTCTCTTGGACGGTCAAAATGCTTATTACCATATTAAAGACCTTGGGAAGTCCTTGCAGTAAAGAAACGGGCTCAGTTCTCTAAGAATACTTCCCAAACTTATTTGGCCACAGAACTCTGGCCCTGGCCCCACCCCTATGGTTCTCTATTTAAAAACCCACTGGTTTCCAAGGAGTGTACTTTGGGAAGCACCACCTTTGCCCAGTTAGAAAGATTTCCTTTGTTAAGTCCCAAGAAGAAGTGCCAATACTGAGAGGTCCTCCCTGTGTGAACTGGTTGGGGTAGCAATGAGAGACAGAGAAGGAGAGAGAAACAACAAAGAGCCCCAGTCTCATCCAGAGCCATCTGCCATGCCAACATCAAAGGGCGAAACAGCTACTTGAGAAGTTTTGACTCAGGATCCTGGTTATAAGCTTAAGGCAGTTGAAGTCATCTCCAACCTAGACTTCTTGTGGGAAAATAGGTTTCCAGGTTCTCAAACACTCCACATCAGCTAGCGTGCGAGTTTCACCCTGCCTCTAGTCCCACCGTTAGTAGCAATACTCTCTCATCAGTGTCCTTCAAGTTACATCCACAGTGGCTCTAGCTTGTCCTTGCTCCTTCCACCACCCTGGTCGAAACCCTGTCACTTCACATCTGGAGGACTGACAGCAGCCTTTGGATGACTCTCCCCGACTTAACTCCTTCTCCCCTGCAATTTCCCTGACATGCTGCCGTCACATTAATCTTCTTAAAACAACACTGCACCTGCTTTAAGATAAAGGAAAATGTTCAAAACTCCATGACATCCACAGTTCTCCTTAATGTAATAAAACACATCTATACAAGGCTATTTCTCCATGCTCTCCAGTGCAAATTTCCACCACCCCAGGCTCACATCCTCACTGTTCAGAGCCAGCCGGTCATAAGCAGTCTGACTACCAAGCCTCTGTTCTTCCTGCTCTTTGCTTCCTGCCTATCTAATTCCATCCAATTCTAACTCCACTTCCAGCATCCAGCTCAAGTCCCCTGACAATACAACCCCTTCCCTGCACTCTTGTGCTTGCAGACACTGAACAACTAGACCCACATTTCCTTTACCATTTCCTGAATTTTCTAACTGATAACAAACTCAGGAAATAACTGTGCCTTATGACAGTCAAGGCACTTAGTAAATGCTCAAAAAACAAAACAAAACAAAACAAACCTTTTGCTGCATAAAGGAATAAATCCTTTATTGACCTCAGAACAAAGAGTTAAGCAGAAAATTTCATGCCTACAAAACACTAGGAAAACTAACCCCTTTCTGGACCTCAAAGGCATTTATACCTTCTTAGTTCAATTGATCTTAGTTTTAGCAAAGGGGAAGAAGACTGATTCTACCCCATCCTGGGGCAGCTGGCGAGTTTTCATTCTTTTTTTACAGACAGAGCTGTGCTTTCTTGCTCCTTCCCATAGGTCCCCTGCAGTGCTTGGCCTCCAGGAGAGAGAGCCTAGACTGAGTACATTAAGTGAGATTTAAACATGTATCTCTAAATTCTCCACGGGTTTAGCCAAAAGAATGTTCTTTCCAAGAACGTATCCTCCACTGACAATTGTTCCTTCCTTCATTCATTCTTTGTATTATTTAACAAACATTTACTGAGTGAATCCTTGAGCTACAAGGGTGGATAAAAAAAAACAATCATGGGGCTTCCCTGGTGGCGCAGTGGTTGAGAGTCCGCCTGCCGATGCAGGGGACACGGGTTCGTGCCCCGATCCCGGAAGATCCCACATGCCGCGGAGCGGCTGGGCCCGCGAGCCATGGCCGCGGAGCCTGTGTGTCCGGAGCCTGTGCTCCGCAACGGGAGAGGCCACAGCAGTGAGAGGCCCGCGTACAGCAAAAAAAAAAAAAAAAAAAAAAAAAAAAAACAATCATGGTCCTCAAGGCACCCACAGTCAAATGCAGTCTTACTCTAAATGCAGGCAGAGGAACACCTGCAACAGAATCACCCAAGGGAGGTTGTTAAAAAAAACACAGGCTCTCTGGTGCACAGAAAATTTATAATTTAACCAAGTCTGAGGTGGAACCTGGGATCTGCATTTTTAAAAAGAACTCCAGGTGATTCCGATGTATACTGAAGTTTGAGATTCACTGGTTCCACGGAAGCACAGGCATATAAGGAGAAGATTGTAAAACAGTGGCGCCTACTTGCAAAAAAAGAGATATCCACAAGGTATGACACAGGCTCAAGGAGAGTAACGAAGTAGTGGTAAAGAGTTAGGTGTTGCAGTGAGAAAGACCTAGGTTCAAATTCTTTTTCTGCTACTTATTCACTATGCGAGTGATCCTCTCTTAGTGTCATGTGTTCTCATATACAACATAAGAAAAATACTCACTTCACACAATTATTATAACGTTGCAATGAGATCAAGTATATAAAGTGCTTAACATAAATCTTGGTACACAATAAGCACTCATCACTACGTTGTCATGATAGTTTTTATATATATATATAAATTTACAAATGGATGTTTTTTTCTTTTTCTTTTTTTTTCCTTTGGCTTGCAGGATCTTAGTTCCCTTGACCAGGGATTGAACCCCGGCCCCAGCAGTGAAAGCTCTGAGTCCTAACCACTGAACCACCAGGGAATTCCCTAGACATTTTTGATTATTAATGAAATTTAAAGGGCAGATCAGAAAGGTTTTCCTGAAAAAAATAGTAGCTTGAATTTAGTTTTAAAACAGAGTATCTCCAAGTGTAAATGTATTCTTTCAGTCCTCAACATTTCTAGAATTTTTAAAAGTTTATAACTTTGATTCTATAATTTGGAACTTTTCATACTAATGGTAACCAAGCACTGCCATGCGATTTCAGGGCCTGCCTTTTCTTTGTGCTTACAATTGTCCAAATGCCAAATGAAAGCCAGAGCAAGTCAAAGGTAGAAACAGAGGAAACGGCCGTGGGAGAGTTGAGTCATCGGGTGGTACGGGGCAGTTTAATCCACTCAGCCACTGTGGTCAGTGCTGTGTTCATGCAGCAAGCAGCTGTGTAATGCAGACTCTGACTCTATATACCAAAGCCTATCAGTTTATAGGCAGAAACCTATAAGGCATAAACACACAAAGCACAGTGGTTCTGTCACTAATTCTATTAGTAATTAGATTAGATAACCATTTTGTAGCAACTTCATTATCACCCCCATGCTAACCTTATCTTCAAGTGAATAGACAATTTAACAAATTATCTAATGATACCAAGTTAAAACTAACATTTGACTGTTGCCTACCAGCAGAGCTTTGGTTAAGTATGAGGGCTGATTCGAACTCCCCCAACGCATAAACCCTTAAGGCTATTAATAACTATCTGTTTAACTCACTCCAATAGGCATTTTCTGCATGAGTATTAATTACTTAAACAACAGACCCAAATTAAATATAGACCAGGCCCTGGGACCACATGTGTCCACTCTATCTTTAACCTCCACACTAGTGGTTAGTTTCAACAAACCAAATCATCTCACGCATTAAAATAATGTTTTGTTATTTTGTTGAGTTTACAACTATATTTGATTTCACTTATAAATCTGCTTTGGCTTTATAGTTGCAGAAGAACTAAAGCATAAGAGATGTGATATTGTGATTTATAAGAAATATATAGTGTAACTGACTCACTTTGTTATAAAGCGGAAACTAACACACCATTGTAAAGCAATTATACTCCAATAAAGATGTTAAAAAAAAAAGAAATATATATCTGGTCATTCAGAGGACCAAAATATATTTCTCATATATATTTGGTCTTCATCCACAGATGCAGGCTCACAGAGCTCCCAAAACCCTTGGAATTTCCTAAGTGACAAGAGCCATAAAGGCCTTTTGTTAGGTTAATGAGGTGATTCTAGGACCCCACCTAAGGATGGGAGCTGGTTGCCAGGGAAACCAACCTTGTGATTAGAGAGTTGGAACTTTCAGTCCCACTCCACTGAGCTCCAGGGAGAAGAGGGGCTGGAGGTTGAATCAGTCAACAAGGGCCAATGATTTAATCAGTCATGCCTGTGTAATGAGGCCTCCATAAAAACTCAAAAGGACAGGATTCAGAGAGATTCCAAGTTGAAGAATACACGGAGATTTGGGGAGAATGGTGCCTAGTAAGGGCATAAAAGCTCCTCTCCCTTTCCCCATACCTTGCCCTATGCATCTCATCATCTGACTGTCCCTGAGTTAAATCCTTTTATGATAAACCTTTCATCTAGCAAATAAAATGTTTCTCTGAGTTCTGTGAGACGCTCTAGCAAATTAATCAAACCCAAGGAGGGGGCCTTGGGAGCCTCTGATTTGTAGCCAGTCAATCAGAAGCACAGGTAGCAGCCTGAGCCTGCAAATGGCCTCTGAACTGAGGTGTAGTAAAGGGGTGGGGGCAGTCTTGTAGGACTGAACCCTTAACCTGTGGAATCTGATGCTATCTCTGGGTAGTGTTAGAATTCATTTGAATTGTAGGATACCCAGGTGGTGTCCAGAGAACTGTTCAGTGTTGTGTGGGAACACCCACACACACACACACACAACATGCACGTGGAAATTGGGTCCAGGAACCTCATTTAAGTATATACCTAGCTTTATGTTTGTACATGTTTTAATAGTGTCCAAACAATCCATCATCCTAAGGAGCTGAAAAAAATTTCCCTATAAAATTGGTCCATATACTGTTCAGGTTTGAGTAATACCAAATTAGATAATCCTAAGGGAAGTTTTTTAGAGCGCTGAGTCTATTCTGTCTCTCTTGAAAAAGCCTGTCCTGCCTTTTCACCAAAGGAAGCAGTAGAGAACCTGCTCATTTAGAAACCCATGACTAAAACCATCGCTACAAGATGTCAGTTTCCTACAGCCTCAGCAGCTGTCTATCTTCCCAGTGGACCGTACATCAGCAGCAGCAAAGCTACTATGTTGGGGAGAGAGGGGGAGGGGAAGATAGTACTTCTTTGAATGTGGAACACCATTTACCTTACACTTGAAGCCATTTACTTGGCCTTAAGAAGTGTGGCTAGTGATGGGGGGAGATTATTGAGCTGTGATGAAAGGAAATGACATGGGCCTAAATATCCCAATGCTTTGTCACCACTCTCACCTAACCTTCCTTTATTCACAAGAAAGTATTTTAACACCCCATGATCAGTGGGGTGGATATTTTTCCCCAGTACCTATTACTGAATCATGCAGTGGTAACCATAATAACATCCTCATGGTAAGGATGGACTTGAACATATTTTTGAAGAGCATCATAGTACTTTTCCCAATAACTCTGAGGATTGGTGACTGAGTACATTTAGGAACAAGTCGTGGATGACAATAGCATCTGTTCCTACAAAGGGCTGGATTCAGACCTTTAGAGGCTCCAAGCACTGAAAATATTATAGCAACCTCCTCATTCCACCTCACCAAGTACTTTGTTATAAAAAATAATGCTAAATGTAGCATTAACTATAAGAATATTCAGTAAAGTTCCTATTTTTTTCATTATGACTGTTTCAATAACTTTCTTGGAACACCCAATTTCAATTTATTTCCAAAAGAAATTGGAGGTGTCCCTGCTAGTGCCTTAAACACCTTCATGTAAAGCAACATTGTAAGTGAATTCAGGGTCCTTACTTGCATCATTTCACTTGAAACCAAGGCTCATTTGTTGCATCCAGTCTGCTGATAACAGATATGCAGCCATTTTTTATGTGTCACGCTCTTTTCTTCCTATTTAACTGCCCAAGAACTTCTTCACCAGACTTCTCTTTGCCCTAACCTACCCAACTCAAATAAGGACTTAGATCTAAATATTGGAAATTCATTTCAATATCCATACTACTTAGTAAATTAGGGCTGGAAATTGGAACTTCTGCCCTATTTAAAGCAATGCTCCTTTTTTTTCTTCCAGATTACTTATGCCCAAGGCAAGAAGGTACTTGTTGTAGGATCATCAGGAAATGCAGAGTCACTGAAGTTTACATACATATATGGGATAACATTAGACAGCCTGAGGTCTTTGACAGAATATGTTTTGTAAATGTTGGCAATACTTGATCAGTTGGAAAATGAAAATGAGGAGCACCCACCCGGGAGCCTAGAAGTGGAACTCCCTACAGCTGAGCAAAAGGCACGGTACAGCCCCCTTTTTATAGAGGGTGTGGGGGTGCCTGTGGATCTAGGAGAGGGAAAGAAGTTAGCACCCTAAGTCATGAAAATGAAAGATGTAAGTAAACATCACAGTTGTGAAGGAGAGATAATGGGAAGAGCTTCAATCAACTTTTACCCTGCAAAGGCCAAGTCCGTCACCAAAAATACAGCAAAAGGATTAGAAAGTAACTTTTCACACTCCCTCCAGGGATCCACATAAGTCTAGAATTTACATCCTAGCTTGACACCCCTTTGCTAATGAATGACTGAACAAAAGGCTTAGAAAAATCTTCACCTCCCAACATGATATTAAGTAGCAGTTAATTTACTCTTTACATGACATTAAATGATCAAATGAGAATAGTTTTTTAATGAAAGTGGTCTCAGGGAAGAGTGATCACTCAGTGTGAGAGGGAAGAGTGAAAGGTAAGCACTTCTATTATCAGAGGTCTGGGCACACCTATAAGGAAAGAAGCATGATGAGGAGAAAGACACCAGCTCTGCCCATGGCCAAACCAGGAAAAACCAAATCTGCAGCTGTATCCTAAAACCTAGAATGACAATCATCAGCCTCTGGGAATAACCATTTTCTATTTATTACTTAAAGAAAAATAGGCCTGTGTGCATTTTATACCCAGCACACACCAAGTATTCATATGTGAGCTTATCTATCCCTCCACATTTGTACTCATGAAGACATTACTGCCTTCAATTTTCACAACTAAAAACAGCACGATCTGAGCCCAGTGCTTCGGATAGCAAACTTAGTGCTTACACCACTTCTCCATGACCTGGCTCTCTTGAGTTTCCAATCTCACAGAATAACCAAGTAATAGAAAATTTTTGAGCCCCGTTAAATCCACAAAAAGGATAGTATGTGAGACTTCAATTACTCCCCTCTAAGAATGTTTCTAGCAACAAGTAAGCACTATGCGAGGCATGTAATAAGTCTTTAACATACTATATCTTGAGAACTCAGTAAATATTTATGGGTTATGTTCTAAGATGAGTTATAGAGATCACCTAAGACATGACCTTTACTAGACTAAGTGATACCGACCAAAAGAACTAGGGCTTCCAAGAAGTAAGATCTGAGTTGGCCAGAGAGTCGGAAATCTAAGCTAACCTTTAAGGAACGGTGGTATTTGGCTAACATGAGAGGAGAGAGGAGAATACTTGCAGTAAATGGGTGGGGGGTGGGGGGGAGTGAAAACTGAAGTGGAGACGAATGATTCAACTTAACTGTGAAAGTGAATATGGGGGTATGGGTGCTGGTATAGGCAGTGATTAGCATAACTGAACTGGAAAATATAGAAATTTTATATTGCCCTTTACAGATGAGAAAATTGAAGTGCAATTAGGTTAAAAAATATAGTTGCACAAAGTTCAACTGCTAGTAGGTGGCAAAGTTAAAATTTAAATCTCACCCTGTTAACTCCTGGCCCATCACTCTTTCCACCATACCATGATTTTAAGTGAGGATATTTGTATGTTGCGTTAGTTAAAACAATTTCAATGAATATTCTTTCAAGTGATAAGGTATTCTAATTTGAATGATGTGACAAAGAGATTTCCCAAATATCTGCGATTAACCTGTTGAATTAGTCTTTCTCGATAATTTTAAGTTTCTGCTTCCATTAGATTTATTAAATAAAATGATATTATTAAAGTTTAGGATAAACTGGCAATACTTAACTGAAAAACAAAATTAATAATTATGACTCTATTATATAACTATATTACAAGGTCTGACATCAAATAAGAAAGAAATAGCCAGGAAAAAATCAGAGTTTCGGGAATTTGGGATTTGGGACTTTTTTTAGAGCACTTTTCAGTTCACAGAAAAATTAAGCAGAAAGTAGAGAGTTCACATATATCTCCAAACATACACTCACAACCTCCCCCAATATCAACATCCCTCACCTCAGTGGTACATGTGTTACAATTGATGAACTGACACTGACACATTATTATCACCAAACGTCCATAGTTTACATGAGGGTTCACTCTTGGTGTTATACATTCTATGGATTTGGAAAATTTTATGACAGGTATCCACCACCAACAGAATAGTTTCATTGCCCTAAAAACCCGCTGTGCTCTGCCTATTCATCCCCGCCTCCCCTGTAACCTCTTGCAATCACTAATCTTTTTACTGTCTCCATAGTTTTGCCTTTTCCAGAATGTCATATAGTTGGAATCATATAGTATGTAGCCTTTACAGATTGGCTTCTTTCACTTAGCAATGTGCATTTAAGGTTCCTTCTTGTCTTTTCATGACTTGATAGCTAATTTCTTTTTAGTGCTAAATAATACTCCATTGTCTGGATGTACCACAGTTTATTTATACATTCACCTACTGAAGGACATCTTTGTTGCTTCCAGATCTTGAAGTTATGAGTAAAACTGCTATAAACATCTGTGTGTAGGTTTCTGTGTGAATGTAAGTTGTCAATTTGTTTGGGTAAATACCAAGAAGCACGATTTCTTGATCATGCATAAGAATATGTTGAGTTCTACAAAAAACCGCCAAACTATCTTTCAAAGTGGCTGTATAATTTTGCATCTTCACCAGCAATGAATGAGAGTTATTATTGCTCTATATCAGCACTAGCGTTTGGTATAGTCAGTGTTCTGGATTTTGACCATTCTAACAGGTAGGTAGTAGTAATTCATTGTTGTTTTAATTTGAAATTCCCAAATGACATATAATGTTGAACATTGTTTCATGTTTACTTGCCACCTGTATATCTTCTTTGGTGAGCTGTCTGTTCAGATCTTTTGCCCAGTTTTTAATCAAGTTATTCATTTTCTTACTGTTGAATTTTAAGAGCTCCTTATATATTTTGAGTGACAGTCCTCTATCGGATGTGTCTTTTGCAAATATTTTCTCCCAGTCTATGGCTTGTAGTCTCATTGTCTTGATACTAGTTTTCACAGAGCAAATATTTTTAATTTTAACGTAGTCCACTTTATCAATTTTTTCTTTCAAGGATTGTGTGTTTGGTGTCGAAAAGTCATCACCATACCCAAGGCCACCTAGGCTTTCTCCTATGTTATCTTCTAGGAGTTTCCTGATTTTGCATTTTACATTTAGGCCCATGATCTATTTTGAGGTCATTCTTGTGAAGGATGTAAGGTCTGAGTCTAGATTTGTTTTTTTTGCATGTGGATGTCCAGTTATAGCACCATTTGGCGAAAAGACTATCTTTGCTCCATTGTATTGCCTTTGCTTCTTTGACAGAGGTCAGTTGACTATATTTACGTAGATCTATTTCTGGGCTCTCTATTCTGTTCTGTTGATCTATTTATCTATTCTTTCAGCAATACCACACTGTCTTAATTACTGTAACTTTATAGTAGTCTTAAAATCAAGTAATTTCTGTCCTCTGACTTTGTTCTTCTCCTCCAATATTGTGTTGGCTATTCTGGATCTTTTGCCTCTCCATATAAACTTTAGAATCAGTTTGTTAGTATTCACAAAATAACTTGCTGGGATTTTGCGGGGGATTAGGATTTATTTTTAATTCCCTTTGATATTATTTTAACATTGTTATCTCAATTTTAAAAATCTATATAGTGTACACATTCTAGAATTAGAACTACATCATCTGAGGAACGATTAGCTACTCTTGAATGAATTTAACTCCCACTACTCTCTCCTCTAGATCAACTTGTTCCCCCGAATCTCAAGAGAATACATCCTAAAGGACAAGCCCCAGAAGCCTTTGTAACCTTCACCACTCATCTAACTTTTATATGCTTCTGGGAAGTTACAGTCCTGCAAGGCATGTTGTTGGTATAGCTCCCATGAGCACTTCCAAGGCAACCTTGCACACAGTAAATTTTGCTGGATTAGCTACCTATGAAGTGCGTTCAAAAGGGCATCCCCACCTACCATCTTCATAGGCACAGTGCTTTCCCCTTTACAAAGTTTCTGACACATTACCTTTTCTGAACATAAAAGAAGGATATAAAAAAGTACATGAGGGAAACAGATGAGGAAATTGAGGACCACTGAAGGTAAAAGATTTCTTTGAGGTAAAAAATCTAGAAAATGATGGTGCTGAGACCAAAACTTACTGCATATTCTCCTCACTACTTTTTGCACACAAAGTTCTATTCTTATTAGCCCTCCCCGTTACACCCACACCACGTAGCACACAGCATTAATTTCTGACCAGTAGGTACAAGGGACTCCTCAAACATTTCTTTGGGGTCTCGCTAGGCACAAAACACAAGCCACAAGACAGTTGAATGAGTGAATCCATTATAGACAATGCCAATCTCCTGGAGAAGCCTAGCTGAACCCAGGAGTTTCAGAGTAAGTCTAAACACCATTTAGAACCCTTCTGCCTTTTCACTGCTCTTCCAGGCCTCAGTGATACTTGGGCTGGCTCAAACCTAACCTTTCTCAGTGCTTAGAGACCAAAGTGAGATTCCAATTAATAAGTATACAACTTGCCAAATGCTGGGATCTCCATTGCTTGGAGAATTACAGAACTTGGAAACATCAAATAGTTCCTTGCACAACAGGAAGGACAGAAAGCAAAAATAAGAAAGAAAATCAAAATAAGAAGAGAATTATTTTCAGCCAAATCATATCTGAATAACGTAGGCTCAGTCATAACAGGTCCAAATGCATGCAAATAAAATTTAAAGAGATGGAGAAAGTTTAGAGAGACCATCACTTTAGCCATTAGGTGATTGGTGTTTTGATGAATATCCCTGGGCAGGCATCTGGACATCCCAGTTCCTTTATTAAGCTATTGTTATTAGAAAATGTTAAGCAGAGTACCTTACACTAGGAAGCAGTCAATAAATCCTTGCTAAATAGAATTAAGCCAAATAAAATAAAATTGAATTGCCAAGGGATTCCAGAACAATCAGGGAGAGAAACAGGCTAGAAACTACTGAGAAATGTAGCCAGATGGGGAAAAGGGGCAGAGACTTGGGCATTAGGAGTAGGAGAGGAAAAAAATGGTGAACATAAGTCAAGACCAATTTTCCCCCAGTAGTCCCTCCAACTTGGAGGCCTTGGTGGGACGAGCTAGTTGCTGGATTACTTCTACAGAAGCACAAAACCTGTATTTCTCTTTTGTTAACTCATCTGTCCCTTTCCTGAATGCATTTCGCATTTAGTTACAACAGCAGTAGCAATTGTGACCCGTACTCTTTTATACTGCCCTCTAAATCTTTCCATTGTAATGGGATTATCTTGTCTAATATATAATATATAGTATCCCTTCTTCCCTACCTGCCCCAAACTGCCAACTCCTTTTTTTCTTCTGGTGTTGTACAGACCCCTAGCCAAGTAATCCACTCTTGTGTTTAGTTCCCCTGTAAAGATAGCATTATGCACAAGTGTGTTTTGAACATTAAGAGAAAGGTTGGGTAAAAGTGAGGTGGGAATGGATGAGGGAGTGGAGGCAAGGAGATGAACTGACAGCTGTCTTTTCAAATCAGGGCAGATTTCCAATAGATCGCATCCATGATCAAACCAAAGTGTTCAAATGAAAGGGATCAATCCAAGATAATAATCTCGATGGTTCACACATGATAGGCTTTTAAACCACAAAGCATTGAAGATTCCACCAGAAAAAGTAAGAGAAGTGACACTGAGTGAGCATTCACTTACTCAGAGCATCTACTACGTATGAGGCTCTATGTTGGCCTCTTTGCACATCTAATGGCACCTATTTCATACACCAAACCTATGATGTAAGAAAAATGAGACTTGGAGAGGTTCAAGATCTCGTCCAAGGTTACACGGCTAGTAAGTGGTGGCAAAGCCAGAATTTAAACCCATATCCTTTCCACTGCGAAAGTACTTTGAGGAGCATTATTTGTAGAAGGGGATTTTGGTGGGTGAACATTGCTGCCTGGAAGAAGGTTTTTGGACTAAGGATATGGAAAAATAGCTGGGCTGGTGCTATGTGGCTGAACAAGCCAAAGCATCTGTGCCAAATTAATAATAAAAGCAATCATCATCAACTTCATTTATTAACTACATGCCAAACATTATGCTATGTACTCATAAGAGGTATCTGTAATACCTATTAGATGGGAATTACTATCCTTATTTTACAGAGTAGGAAACTGAGAGAGCTGAAGCAGCTTGCCCGAGGTCACAGAGCCAGTGAGTATAGAGCTGGGAGTGGAAATCAGGTCTGTCTGACTTCACATCAGAAAGAGTCTGAGGCCTGGGCAAGTGTCCAGGGAAAAGGCAGGTGTTAAGGGGAAAAGGCAGGTTGTGGACACCATGAGGTGGTCTTGACCAAGCTCAAAGAAGCCAGCTAGAGGAGGGAGGCACTGACCGTTAAATTCCTTACAGGACAACACGGGTGGGTTTGTCCTATAAAGGGCGCCCTTACTCCCCACTGAGGAGTGGCTGAGGCAACAAACTTGGAGATTTATCAGCAGAGGTTCAGGTTGGAATCACATGGGGAACACTTCAAAATACTGAAGTGTATTCACTTCAACCCCTACCCTCAGACACTCTTATTTAATTGATCCTTAAGGTCTACCCGAGCTTCCTAATGTAGTGGTGAGCAGCCCTCACTGTGGCTGGTTGCTGACTTCAGAGAAGCTCTGGGAGGCCTGGGGATGCAGGACACATATCTGGACTGAGTAGTCAGTGTTAGGAGAGGGTCAGCTCATACCTTGCGCAGCTTCAAACGGGGCAAGGGGCATAAAGAATCCAGCGTGTCTGAGTTGTGGGTAGGTCACCATTTATGTCAGCTGGCACATGACATCAGCAGGTCTGTGGAGGTCCGTTTTCAGAGGGGCGTTAGCTTCCTGAATGCCCGTGAGATGTGTGTTTGAGTCATGTGTTTGAGGTGAGAGTGATGTAAAGTGCCTGAAAGTGGACCTTACAAAGGAACTTGGGAAGAAGTGCCTGAGAGTTAATGCTAATTTTAAATGGCGTGACATTAATATAAGGGGGGGGGGACCTCTAATTTTTTAGTGTGTCTATGAAAAATGTAATAATATGGAAAGGTCTGAACTAGATTTGTTGCTTGTGATAGATAATTCATATGATAAAGTCTGGGACGTGACTATATAAGAAGGGAAGAAAACAGTGAGTTAACAGAGAGGCTAGGGGAGAGTGAGGAGGTGATGAGACTCCTTTGGTCGACACTCCCACTCTGTGCTTGGACATCATCTAGGAAGAACTCACTTTTTTCCCCTACTAACGCACTCACTGCCTGGAGCTAGTGCAGACCCCACAGGATAAGGGCTCGGACCCACAAGACCGTCCCCGCAGCACAGACACAAATTACGAGTAGTAGGTCCCCAAGTTACCCACAACTTCTTTCCAACTTGGCTACAGATCAGAGGTTCTCATGACCCCTCCCCTACTCCCAGCCTTGGATTCAATCACTTGTTAGACCAGCTCACAAAACTCAGGGAAACACTTATGTGTACTAGTTTATTATATAATAAAGGATAAAGATAAACAGCCAGACAAAGAGATATATAAAGTCTGGAAGGGTCCCTAGCATAGGATCTTCTGTCCCTGTGGAGCTGGGGTGCACCAGTTTCCCAACACATGGATGTGTTTACCAAATCAGAAGCTCCCCAACCTTGATACTTTGGGGATTTCCATCATGTAGGCATGATTAATCATCAGCTCAGTCTCCAGCCCTGCCTCCCTTCCTGGAAGGAGGAGGTGGGGCTGAAAATTCCTAGCTTCTAAGCATGGCTTGGTCTTTCTGGGGACAAAGCCCCCATTCAGGAGCCCACCCAAAATCACCTCATTAGAACAAAAGACACTCCTCTCACCCAGGAAATTCCAAGGGACTTAAGAGGTCTATGTCAGGAACCGGAGTCAGACCAAATAATAGAACAAAAGATGCTCTAGTGCTCTTATCACTTAGGAAACTACAAGGGTTTCAGGAGCTCTGTGCCAGGAACCAGGGGAAGAGACCGATATATATTTTTTGCATATGTCACAGACATGGATACTGTTGGAGTCACAACTCGTGGATTCTAAGTAAAAGAATCTGGAAACGCCTTCCCCACTTCCCTTACCTTTAGTGTTTATAAAGTAAACAGATTTTAAGCAGAAGCAGAGGCAGGGGCCTCCCCACCCCCTGCTGGGCCTCCAACCCCACCCCCAGGAGCAGCTGCATTCCTTCTGATGACAGGCACTGAAGAGGGAACATGAGGAAGGTCCAGGGTCAAGGATTTACCCTCAACTAGATATGAAGCTCCTCGAAAGCCATCTCCTTTGAGGAGAGACTTGTGGACTGATCTTAACTAAACCTTTCTCGTTCAGAGACCGCACAGACCCAGGCAAGGGGAAGCTTGAACACCATGGTGTCCTTCAGCTTCCACTGAGCTCACTGGGTGAGGAAGCATGGCCAAGCCAGGCACCAGAGGAAAGTTTCAGATAGAAAACCTGTGAATAGGGCTTCCCTGGTGGCGCAGTGGTTGAGAGTCTGCCTGCCAATGCAGGGGACACGGGTTCGAGCCCTGGTCTGGGAGGATCCCACATGCTGCGGAACAACTAGGCCCGTGAGCCACAACTACTGAGCCTGCGCATCTGGAGCCTGTGCTCCAAAACAAGAGAGGCCGCGATAGTGAGAGGCCTGTACACCGTGATGAAGAGTGGCCCCTGCTTGCTGCAACTAGAGAAAGCCCTCACACAGAAATGAAAACCCAACACAGCCATAAATAAATAAATACATAAATACATAAATAAATAAATAAAAGAAAACCTGGGAATATTCCCCACGAGGAGGGACTGCTTGGAGGGACTGCTTCCACTCAAAAGAGATGGGCAGTAAGACCAAGGCCACCCATTCCAGGGTTTCACACACAGCCCAATATAGCCACCCTCACGCCAGCATCAGCACCACCTGCTGGACCCAGCATGGCAGACGCTGCCTCACATTTTGTTCCAGTGTTCAGGGGTCACTATCACAAGAACTGGTATGGAGAAGGCCTTCACAGCCTTCAGAACGCATTCACGTCCAACGCCTCTTAAAACAATAATACTGGGGACTTCCCTGGTGGCGGAGTGGTTAAGAAACCACCTGCCAATGCAGGGGACACGGGTTCAAGCCCTGGTCCAGGATGATCCCACGTGCCGGGGAGCAGCTAAGCCCGTGCGCCCCAACTCCTGAGCCTGCGCTCTAGAGCCCATGAGCCACAACTACTGAGCCCACGTGCCACAACTACTGAAGCCCACGTGCCTAGAGCCCGTGCTCCACAACAAGAGAAGCCACCGCAACGAGAAGCCAGTGCACCGCAAAAAAGAGGAGCCCCTGCTCGCCGCAACTAGAGGAAGCCCGCACGCAGCAACGAAGACCCAACGCAGCCAATAAATAAATAAATAAATAAAATTAGTAAAAACAATAACCACAACAACAATAATACTGAAAGTATCGGTATTTTTACTATGTAATAAATACAGGGGCCTAGGTGCAAGAAGGTAAAGCAACTTTGCCAAATAATAAAAGGTGGAGCCAGAACTTGAACTTGGGTCTTCAGAATCTAAATTCCAGGCTCTCTGCAGAACAAAGGTAAGTATATACCAAACACCCAGAATTAATGCAGAGAGCTGCCCACCCGCAGCCCCTTTCCGGTATCCAGATAAATACCCATCCAAGTGCGGAAGTGGCCTTCAAGAGAGGATCTGCACTGCTCCCCTAGCCTGACACCTTCACCTCCTAGTCACCAGTCACCGAGGGAAACGTGGAACTTGACTCGGAAAGTAGTCAAACGTGTGTGTGGAGTGGGGGAGGGCAGAGTTATTGCAGAGTGATTCAGGGCACAGAGTTTAGAGTCAGACGTGCATGAGTCTCAGCCTTACTAGCTGTACTTCCTTAAGCAAATCATTCTTCTCTAAGCTTTAATGCCCTTATTCATAAAATAGAAATAATGCCTCGGGAACTGTGAGGATTCAGTCAAATTATGTATGTAGAGCTCTGAGCGTGGAGCCTGGTGCAGAGCAAGCACTTAGCTTTTTTTGTTTTACACACAGACACACAACCAAATATGACCACAGATACCACCTGCTGATGAACCACCATTAGCATGCTCTCTTGCTGATAACTAACGTCCTTGTGGTGGCTTGTTAATTAAACTGCCTCTATCGCCTCAGTCTCCAGAGAAATGAACATGAACGTAGAGGTATGGAATGGAAAGAGCACGGATTAGCAGTAAAGAGAACTTGGATTTCATCTGCAACCTCACTACTAACGTGCTGTGTTGACCCTGAATGTGTCCATCCCCCTTCTGTCACTTCCACCGCCTGTGAAATGAGGAGGTCAGAAGAGATCTCTAAGGCTCTTCACAGACTCTGACTCTGTCGTTCCTCCAGGGGAAGGAGGCAGAAGGCAAGCAGTCAGCAAAATGGTGCTGAACCCCTCCTGGCTTGAACACTGCGAACTCCCGCCTCAAATGGCTGGCCTGAGAGTTTCAGCCACTTGGAAAAATTCTCTTTCCCCTTGGATGGGACTCTTGAACCTCAGCCAGGACTCAGAGGTCCCAACTGCAAACAGTCCCAAGTCATTCGGTAACAAAGGGAAAGGCACCCAGGCCAGCGAAATGGGGAAGAGGAGGATCATCACCAACTGAAAAATGCCCCATCCACCCAGACCCCCAACCACCCCAAACCTCAAGGTGAAGGCACCCGTCACCCAAAGCTGTCCTTCTCACAATTAAGTCAACGACTCCCCTGAAAAATCAAAAATACAAAAAGCTGTCCTCTCCCAAACTCAGGACCCTCGAACGCCGCTACTAAATGCCGAAAACCTAACCAGCTCTGCGATCGGCCTGTCTTGCCTGCCAACAGTTTCAACCCTGCGAACGTTGTTTATTGTATCTTGCAGCTGCGATGGATTCGTTTATTATGCTTCAGTCTTCTTTGGTTAGCAGTGCTTTATTCTTCTCTCCATAACATAAATCCAGCCCCCCCAAAACGTGAAATCTTGGATTTCTCGTGCCTAGGGTGCCCCATTCCCTTCCCTTCCTCGCCTGACTTGAAACCCCCTTCTGCCTCCTTTTTAAAACTTTTCCTGAGACACCAGGAGAAGGATATTTAGAGCTTTCGTTTTCGGAAAAGAAAGAAGAAAAAAAAAATGAAGGGAAAAAAGCCCCAAAACACACAACTTACGTTCATCCAGGAGTGCACAGTTTGGGAAAGAAGAAAACAGAGCTATAATCCACTGCGTTCCCCCAACCCAAAAAGAAGAATCTGTTGTGAAACGCTTCTTTTTCCACTTTGCCGGTGGAGGAGCCCGGTGGTAGGCATACATCCACAGGCTGATGCAAGATGCCTTTGAGAGAAACCTCACATTCTGAGGATTCCTGGGAAAGCGCCAGGGATCCCAGCATCCAATATATTGCACATTTGGTTTCAATTAGGAAGGGGGTTGGGGAGGGAAGAAGGAAAGTCACCAATCAGAGCTGTTTTCTGTTTAGAGACTATTTCTTTTGACCCAAGGGACAACGGGCAAAGCTATAATTTACAGCAAAACCCATTCATAGAAGAAAAAATATGTATAACCATAGGACAGACTTAAAGACATAGCTCCCTTCCGCCTTATCCCCACCGCATCCATCCCCAAGCCCTCCCCTTCTTCCATCTAAGACTTGGTCCCCACCCTGTGACCCCCACCTCATTTTTCTTACTTAAGCTGAAGCTATGAGCACAACTTAAGGTTTGGATTCTCTTCCAATTGACGCTTCCAGGACAGTTGGGTCACACACATGGAGTTGATCTTTAGTGTTTTATCCATGAAAGCCCAGAGCTGAGCCCTTCCCCTAAAAGATTTGATTTAATCCTCCCCCCTCCGGAACTATCTCCCCCACCAAAAAAAAAAAAAAAAAAAACTGGATAGTTTGAGAGTCTAGGATTCCTATTTTTTTCCACTCAATTCCCAGTTGGTTACTCCCTCTGAGGGTCTGTGGCTGTCCTGAATCCATGCTGCTAAATGAAAACACAAGCGTTTGTGAGGACTTTCTAAATTATTTTGAAACTTTTTTCATTTTCCTCTTTTTTTTTTTTTTTTTTTCCTATCCACGGCCATGAAGAGAGATCATGTGAAAGGGGAGTGTAAGTGACAGGGAGGAACCCTTCCTTGGCTCCTTAAAAAGAGTAACTAATAATCCTTCCCATCCATCAAGGCTCCTGGTATTAACCCTTCCAAGCCTGGATCATTCTTTACCAAGCACAGGCTTGGTCTGCCCTAGAGGTCTTGATTCTCTGTGAGTACAGGAAATGCAGGGTAAGCAGAGACTCAAGTTCAGGAGACCTGTGGAGAAAGGTAGATGGCAAAAGAGAGGTTAAGAAGGCCTAACCGGGGCTTCCCTGGTGGCACAGTGGTTGAGAGTCTGCCTGCCGATGCAGGGGACACGGGTTCGTGCCCCGGTCCGGGAAGATCCCACATGCCGCGGAGCGGCTGGGCCCGTGAGCCATGGCTGCTGAGCCTGAACGTCCGGAGCCTGTGCTCCGCAACGGGAGAGGCCACAGCAGTGAGAGGCCCGCGTACCACACACACAAAAAAAGACCTAACACACCTCTGAGAGTTGGCCTCCTTGTAAAGAGACTTCCTGCCTCTGGGCTCTTAAGCTATCCCCAACTCTTCTCTGCTTGTACTTTGGCAGGCAATCTGGGATTGCATGCCCCCATGATGAGCAAGGAGAGAGGTGTGACAAACAGGAAGAGGAGAGTGGAAAGAGATCATGGAAGGACATTCCCATGGTAAGTTTGGAGCAAGAGGTACTTCAGGAGACAAGCAGGGAGGCAAGAAGACCTCCAGCTGGGATGCCCATGAGGAGACAAGCTGCCAGTGTTCAGTCCCTAAAAAGCCCTTAAGCTCAGTCAGAAAGTGGCCTTTCATATCTGTACTTTCCAGACAGAAGAGGACACAGAGAATCCGGAGAGTTCTTAGAGGGCAGCCACAGAGATGATTAAAGGTAGAAAACAAGACCTAAGAGGAAACACTAGAACTAGGGTTATTTTACAAAGAGAAGAAAAGTGCAGAGATAAACCTATTAAGAAGACTTCCGGGTGTGGAGAAAAGGGAACACTCTTGCACTGTTGGTGGGAATGTGAATTGGTACAGCCACTATGGAGAACGGTATGGAGGTTCCTTAAAAAACTACAACTAGAACTACCATATGACCCAGCAATCCCACTACTGGGCAGATACCCTGAGAAAACCATAATTCAAAAAGAGTCATGTACCAAAATGTTCATTGCAGCTCTATTTACAATACCCAGGACATGGAAGCAACCTATGTGTCCATCATCGGATGAATGGATAAGGAAGATGTGGCACATATATACACTGGAATATTACTCAGCCATAAAAAGAAACGAAATTGAGCTATTTGTAATGAGGTTGATGGGCCTAGGGTCTGTCATACAGAGTGAAGTAAGTCAGAAAGAGAAAGACAAATACTGTATGCTAACACATATATATGGAACTTAAGAGAAAAAAAAGGTCATGAAGAACATAGGGGCAAGACAGGAATAAAGACACAGACCTACTAGAGAATGGACTTGAGGATATGGGGAGGGGGAAGGGTAAGCTGTGACAAAGTGAGAGAGTGGCATGGACATATATACACTACCAAACGTAAAATAGATAGCTAGTGGGAAGCAGCCGCATAGCACAGGGATATCAGCTCGGTGCTTTGTGACCACCTAGAGGGGTGGGATAGAGAGGGTGGGAGGGAGGGAGACGCAAGAGGGAAGAGATATGCGAACATATGTATATGTATAACTGATTCACTTTGTTATAAAGCAGAAACTAACACACCATTGTAAAGCAATTATACTCCAATAAAGATGTTAAAAAAAAAAAAAAGACTTCAAATAACTCAGAAAGCCCAAAGTTAGCTGAGGGTGACCAACTCAGCTCAACTCAATAAATATATATTGAGCATTTATCAGGCACTTTACTGGGTGCTTGTCTGAACCAACTACAGACATCTTGTTATAGAAGTAGTCCTAGAATCCTCCCAAGTATCTAGCCCTATAATTGCTTACCTCTTTGGCATGACCATGAAGAATGCACTGATAGCCTGACCTATAATTTCACAGATTTGGTGAGACTATAAGCCAAATATGGAAAGCAGTATAATAATTTCATAAAGCCAGAAGCTAATAAAGGACAGATAAAGTATGTATCCTCAAATACCAGTATTTAAGGTGGTTCTACTCCATAGTCAGGGTTGGTTGTTTGTCTGTGTATGTGTATAACTAGGAATCCAGCTTGAGCCAGTGATGCTGACTCCAAAACTCAGACACACTGGGGTCTGTCTGAGAAAGGATGGGTAGCCCTGTCAAGAGTCTATTGGTATGCAGACCAATGAAACTTTTGGGAAGAACTTGCTCAGTGAAGAAAGAACCAAGGGACAAAAGACAGGCACCAAGTGCAACCAAGCTGTGTCAAAAGTAAGGAGAAGCTCTAAGAAAAATACCATGTCTATAACTCAGGTTATTCTTACGCAAATCTGGGGTCTAATCATGAACTCTAAGAAGAAGATGCTACCAAAAATAGAGTAAGGAAAAGCTGAAAGCAGTATTTTACTAAAATATTGGAGGGATACTGAAAGCATCTGGAGGATCATCAGATTTGAGTCTACAGATCTGGTTGGGGGAGGGGGGTATGCTCCTTCAGATATGACAACAGCCACTGCTGCACGAAGCCACAGCTGAAAAGAAAGACAATGGCAAATGCCACTTCAAAGTTGAAAGCAGTGATTCGCAAAATACACAGAAAACATTTCCTGGAGATTCTCATAATTATTTGACAGAGTTTTGAGTAAGGCTGGAATTCTTAAAATTGTGGGAACAGATGTGGAGAAATATGATTTTGTTACTCTTTTGTGAACAGATTTTGCCCCCTGGACTGGCTTGGGAAACATGAGTCACTGCAATCAGAATTATTTATGTTCCATGGGAGGTAACATATCCTAGTTATGAGGACTGTTTCACACTAGAAACGAATTACTGACAAACAGTGTAGAATTCCATTACCTGGACTTCACTAAAAATAAGATAGATCTATCTGGAACAGTCAGGAGGCAGGATTAACTAGAAGAAATCTGCAAGATTACTTTTCAAGATCTTTTCTAGTCTACAAACCAAGGTTCAAGTAAATACAAGTGTTAAGAGTTGAAATAACTATAGTATTTCTGTCTCCAAATTCACAAGGGTTGGATACATTTGTGGTGTCTTAGGAAGTCAAATAAGGGATGTAAATAAAAGGAATGTAACTAACTCAGTTTAAGAAATACACACACACACACACACACACACACACACACACTTAAGAGGCTATATGGGTATTCACAGAAACCAAACCCAGTTGGTACATTTAAGCTTCACAAGGAATTAAGTAGCCACCAGTAAACTAATGCCTAATTAATTGTCTTCTCTTTCTTTTCCTTCTCTTTCTCCTCCTTCTTCTTTTCTCCCTCTCCTCCCTCTCTTCCTCCTTCCCTCCCTATATCTCTCTGTCTCATTCATTCATTCATTTCCCATCTCTCTCTCCTTATCTCTACACATCTTGCTTTAACCTATTCTTTTTCAGCAGACCAGACTTTTCTACTTCTTTTCACACATTATTAAAGGTGGTTACCCTAAAATGATCTTATCTCTCAAATATATATATATATCCTCACTTCAAGTGAATGAGAAGGAATGACTAGTTTTTTGAAGCCCAGTTCTGGAATCCTGAGATGAAGAATTTGATTGGTCAGGTGAGTTTCATGTATTCATCCTCTATCTCTAAACTGTGAGGGCAATGGGTCATGTAATATGAAAATTGCTCCATCACGTTCACAGGTGGGTCAATTCTCAGAAAAGGGGTGTCATACATTGAAAGATAAGCAGTATATCTGGACAAAACTATAATTCAAAGAGATACATGCACCCCTATGTTCATAACAGCACTATTCACAATAGCCAAGACATGGAAACAACCTAAATGTCAATCAACAGATGAAGGGTTAAAGATGTGGTACATATATACAATGGAATACTATTCAGCCATAAAAAGGAACGAAATAATACCATTTGCTTCAACATGGATGCAACTAGAGATTATCATACTAAGTTAAGTAAGTCAGAAAGAGAAAGACAAATACCATATGATATCACTTACATGTGGAATCTAAAATATGACACAAATGAATTTATCTGTGAAACAGAAACAGACTCACAGACATAGAGCACAGATCTGTGGCTGCCAAGGGGGAGGGGGTGGGGGTGGAAGAGAAAAGGACTGGGAGTGAGTAGATGCAAACTATTATATATAGAATGGATAAACAATAAGGTACTAGTGTATAGCACAGAGAACTGTATTCAATACCCTGTGATAAACCATAATGGAAAATAATATATAAAATAGAATGCATATATGCGTATAACTAAGTCACTTTGCTGTACGGCAGAAATTAACACAACATTGTAAATCAATTATACTTCAATAAAAAATAAATTTAAGGAAAAAGAAAGACAAGCCAAAAGTATCTGCTACATCAGTAATTAACAAAGCCTGACAATCCCTGGATTTTAAAGAAATTATACCTCACTAAACAAAACAAGAGAACAGAGAATACAGTGAAGTCATATTGTGTACATATTTAACTTATACCAATTTTAGAACCTAATCCTTAAAATAAGATGTCTTTTTATTGGTTAATCTGTCCATAACAGATAAATCCATTGACATGTATTAAGTCAGAAAGGCTTAATTTTTGAAAAAATCAATATAGAGGAAATCTTGTAGGCAATAGAAATACTTTGATTTTCTTAAAAGCAGAGTGGTCTTAACGTCCATATAGTTGCATATAGACTTTCATTTGGTTTCTTCCTGAGTTTAGCTCATGATTCAAGAATCTTAGTGTGCTTAATAGTTATCCTATGGAGCTGTATCCACAAAAGCATGAATACTACATTTATGAGTGATTTGAAGGTCTCAGAGGTAATCTTAACCCTAAGAGATCTTTCCCTCAATGGGGTGGGTCTTAACGCTACATACTACTAGATGCTATTCTTCTCTGATGGACTTTAGTGGAAGATAATCCACGTCCAAACCCCTTGTGAGCAGAGTCACCTTGAACAAGTCATTAACTTTCCCATCTATAAAATGAAGGATGATATGAATGCACAACTCACAGGGTTGTAAGAATAAAATTAGAGCAGAAAAGAATAACTTACTGAGTGCTTACTGTATGCAGGCATTCCTCTAGGAACTTTACATTTATCATTTCGTTTCTCAAAAGAACTTTATGAGGTACGTGTTATTATTTTTTTTTTTAATCAGATTCCTAACTGCTTAGAGAAGGCTGTGACTGAATTTTTTTTCTTTTTTGATGTTGGGGGTAGGAGTTTATTAATTTATTTATTTTTGCTGTGTTGGGTCCTCGTTTCTGTGCAAGGGCTTTCTCTAGTTGTGGCAAGTGGGGGCCACTCTTCATCACGGTGCGCGGGCCTCTCACTATCGCGGCCTCTCTTGTTGCGGAGCACAAGCTCCAGATGCGCAGGCTCAGTAGCCGTGGCTCATGGGCCCAGCCGCTCCGTGGCATGCGGGATCCTCCCAGACCAGGGCTCAAACCCATGTCCCCTGCATTAGCAGGCAGACTGACTCCCAACCACTGCGCCACCAGGGAAGCCCTATGAGGTACATACTATTATTTCCCCAATGTCCATATGCGGAAATTAATGCACAAAAATCCTAACTTGCCCAGGATCATACCTGGTGAGCTAGACCACATGTATGTATATATGTGCTTTGTTGATAGTAAAGTGTGTGTGTTTATGGGTGAACAGGAAAGATGTACAGTAGGTGGGAAAGAGTCAATTCTTAGCTATTCAGGGATTGAAGTCTGGTTAATCCATGTAGAGAATCATCTACATTATTTTCCTTTCCATTCTTTCTCCCCTGAAGCCCGTCTTTGTGTCACTGATTCTTAGCACTTCCACCAGAGAAAGAAATGAGAATTTTTTTTTTTTTTTTTTTTTTTTTTGCGGTACGCGGGCCTCTCACTGCTGTGGCCTCTCCCGTTGCGGAGCACAGGCTCCGGACGCGCAGGCTTAGCGGCCATGGCTCACGGGCCCAGCCGCTCCGCGGCATGTGGGATCTTCCCGGACTGGGGCACGAACCCATGTCCCCTGCATCGGTAGGCGGACTGACGACCACTGCGCCACCAGGGAACCCCGAGAAATTTTTTAAAAATTAAAATCATTCTGTCTGTGACTCTTCCATGGACGAGCTGAAAAGTCAAGTAAAGAGGAAGCTGAGGTTAATGGCCAAAATAACGTTCTTATTCACTTGTGTTTTTAACAATGCCACATATAATATTTCACAGTTTAAAGGAGTGCTTTCACAGACATGACTTCATCTGATCCTCAGACAGCCCCAATATGTACTCAGTGCAGATATTAATATCCTCATTTGACAAATAAGGAAAATGAAGTTCAGGGAAGTAGTAACTTACTTGAAGTTGTTGCTGGTAAACGTTAGAATCTGAGTTTGAATCCATTTCTTCTGCTTCGCAGTTCTCTTTCTGCCCATTTAGCATCAACAAAAACCCTGAGAGCCTCTAGCCTCTCGATTTACACCCAGTTCTAGTTAACTAGGTTATCTGGTTTCCCTGCCTGTTTTACTGTTCTTCCATTTCCTTTTTCACTGTGGAGAAAGAATAACAAAACCCTCACCTCGGTAGAAATTCTGAGATGAGGGGTGAGAAAATGGACATGGAGAACTCAGAAGTGTAGCTCAACCTTAGATTTCCTAAGAAGAGTGAGGGCTACAAAAAGAGTTTTTAAAACAATGCATTTCACAGCCTCATCCTAGGAATGTAACCCTTCTCCAGGCTAAAGTCTGGAAACCTAAACTGTCCTTGTCAGATAAGAAAGTAACCTACTTTTAATATCTCCAAGGGAACAGGATCTCTCAACAGCCTGAGTGTTTATCAACACTTAGTGTCAAAAGTTCTGCTTTTTATCTACCCCGAATCTCCCCTGCTACTATTTTACCTCCTCCTTGTCTGCACTCAGTGAAAACAATCCTCAGCTAAATTATTTCCCAGCTCCTTATACACACATATTTCAGAGCAGAGTGGAGTTTGAGCAGCAGTATTATTTTTCCATGCTCAGGCCCAGTTTGGAGCAATCATCTTATACATAATGATAACCCTCCTTATGAAATTTGAAGACCCTCAGCTGCCTCTCGTCCAGGCTGGGGTTTTTCCGGCGTCTGGAAGAGGAACAACATAATCCCCACTGACTGTCCTGTTAGGGATCCAAGAAACTTGGAAAAATCAAAGGACTTTTAGTTCTTTGAGTCTTGCTTTTAGGGATTCATCCTCCTTTCCTCATGTATCTATGGAGGGCACTGAGAAGCTTGAGAGATTAATATCTCTGAGTTCCTGTGGGGGCTGGGGGGAAGGATCTACAGAATTATCAAATATTATTTTATCCTCTAAAATATCTCACTTTAGAGACTTTGTTTGCCTAACGCCCTATCATTCATCTCTCAATGCATAACTCCATCCCATTGCCCTGAGTTACACCGTAAACACCACCTTTCTGTTTCTAACACACAGCATATTTCAAAGTGGAAAGGAATTTATAGGCCAATGTTATTTTTCCATGCACAATTCCAGTTTGGAATGTCCAGCAGCACTCAAATTGCCTTTCAAGATAAAGACCAGATTCTGATTCCATGTAATCCTTGTGTGCTTCTGGGAAAGCTCAGATGTTAGTCTTATGGATGGAATCCACGTTCTCCAGGGCCCTTCACATCCCAGAGAGGAACCATTTACACCAAGCCAGGCTCCCTCAGAATTCTCCAGTGGCCTTTTGCCAGAGCTCTCACAACTAGCAAGACAAGTTTCAGTTGTAAAACCCATGCGACACAAAGCAAGGGCAAGTTCTTCTACGCTGACCCCAGTTCAGTGTAAGCTGGAAGAAGCCTCCAAGGTCAACAAGCCTAGCGCTCTTGTTTTACAGCTGAGTCCCAGCACAGTTAAGTGGGTTTTCTGAGGTCACACAGAACAGGAGGGGAAAGCACAGCATAGAACTCACATCTCTTGAGTTCCTATTCATTACTCTTTCCAAACCATCATGCAATTGCACGATGTTTAAGGTAAAAGAATACTTTTACCTTAAACCGTTAAAATATTTAAGGCCAACAAAATAAATAGGAAAAAATAGGTAAAGCATCTATAGACCAAGTGAAGGTCAGGAGAGTGGCCTGTTGGAAATGGAGTTTGGAGAAGATCACCTCATGAGATGTCGGCAGTCTCTGAGAACACAAATGAAGTCCTACAATCTCTTGTTCTTTGCTTTGCCCATGGGCAGCCCCAGTTTCTTCAACAGGATGGAGGTTAGATAGAGGTAGAATTATTTTGTCATGAGAAAACTAAATACACTTGAGAGAGATGTGGCAGAGGTGAATGGAGAGATGGATCCTAAGTCTGCATCCCTTCCACTCCCTACAATGGAGACCCCTGGGTCCTCACCTGCAGACTCAGTTGCATCCCCCTCTCCCCCCACCTTGTTAGAATCACTCTGAGCCTGATATAGGAGGATCTATGCAGTCATGGCTGGTCTGTCTTTGATTAAAGACCTACATCTTGTCATGGCCCTGATTCCAAGTTTTATCAACATTCCTGAGGCCGAGGATAGTAAATATTTGTAGGTCTGCTCAATCCACAGTGACCTCAGTACTGCCCTCTCTCCTACAGGGGTGGACTACCAAAATCCATGCTTGTATTATGTAACCTCCACTTCCTTGGCCATAATTGAAGGGATCAGGAATAGACAAGCTATTTTCTGAATAGCGTGTGACCCAAGCTAGTGATCCAAGCTGTTTTTTAAGTTATATTTCATAAAATGCAAGAAATCATTCCATAAAGTTTGAAAATGGATCAAGGGATTGCAACTCCAGTCTGAACTAGTTTCTTAGAAAGAGGAGATCTCGACTCTGAAACCCTAGGTGGTAATAGTCTCTGCATCACATGGACCACGGAAGCAGAGAAAGCTGGTCTACAGGGAGAAAAGAATGAAATCAATGTACAGAAAATGAAAAGGCAACTGAGAATCCTGGCAGCTTTCTAGTTCCCAGTCCCAAGCTCCTCCCAAGGTCAGGATGCATTTCCTGCTTTTGGATCCCATAAGACACTCTGTATCCTTATAATACATTCACATGTGTTGCTCAAACTGCATCAAGTGGGCTTCTTTAACTTGAAACCACACTCCTTTTAGGCCTCTGAACAGGCATCTCTTCTGGTAAATTAACACTTCAACAAGAAGAGAAGGTGGGTATCCTTATTCCAATTATAACTGACAAGAAAACCCACTCAGAGTCTCACCTAGGCATTCCCAGTAACTTTTTGGCTACCTGTTGACCAACTACTTGTATGCCTGGATTCTTGAGTAATATCTCTCTCTTGAGTTCTGTGCTCTGAGTTCTTCTCCTGTATCAGTCAGGATCCAGTCAGGAAAATACACCATACTAGGTATTTCAACAGAAGGGATCTTACATAAGGAATTGGCCACAAAGGTGTTGGAGGGCCGACCAATCATAAATAATAACTGCAGAAAGCAGCCACCACCCTAACACTAGGAGAATAAAAGGGGTTTGGGCTATGAGAACTTAGGAGCTGGAAGGAGGGGGCAACACGTAACTACAGCTCACATATCTAAGATGGCTTATAATCTGGTTTCTTATGGTACCATTGATATGACATGTTGAGGCTGGTTATGGGAGTGTGGAAAGAAGCTGGAACCTGGAACAAACTGCCCTGATGACATGAAATGCTATTGCTGGAGCTAAGGGCCACTACTGGAGTAACAACTCTGATACCAAGAAACAGGAAATGACACTCTTCTCTTCTCTCCTCCTCCCGCCTTTCACTCATCTCCTGCCTGTTATTGGCAGAATCTAAAAGGAGGTCTGTTGGTAAAGGAATCTCTGAAACCCAGTTCCAGCATCACGGAACAGAGCATAGAAGGATGGATTTAAAGCTGAGAGACAACAGGCAAATCACCACGACTTGGACACACTCTCCACCCATTACCAATGTGTTGTCTAGATTGCCACCCACGTGTGCCCTCCTTACTTAGATGCCAGTCTTTGCTGTGCCACCTGAAACTTCTTTCAATGGCTATACCTGGTTTAGTGTGCCAGGCACCATTCCTCTCCACAGAATGTTTCTAATCCTAAACCATGGCCTTTCTAAGGCAGCTCCAGCTTGCTTCAACTATTCCAATATGCCAGTATGCCTCCTTAGATCAGATAACCGGCCCCAGGGCCTTTGCACTTGCTATTCCCTTTACATGGAATAATCTTCCCCACCTAGTCACCTGGATTTCTCCCTAACTTCCTACAGGACTTTACTCAAATGCCACTTTTCAGTGAAATCTGACCACCATTTCTAATATTTTACCCTAATACTTTCTAACTGCCATTTCTTTTTTTTTCATTTTAGAACTGATTAACACACTATATACTTCTTTATATCCACTAGAATGTAAACACTATTTATTTTGTTTACTACCATATTCCCAAATGTCTATAATTGTTCTCGGCATATAGTAGGAACTCATAAATATTTATTGAATGTTGAATGAAATAATGCCCACAGTAAGAACTGAGAGAGCTGGAAATGTGTGTGTTCTAAACAAAAAAGACAGAAAGAAAGCAGAGAGAATATCTTTTGCCCATCCCAGAAGTCACCTCTAGGAGTCACCTGGAGAGAGATGAACACCAAAGCTCCTAGAGCCTTCAGAACCATTCTGGAATGAGGACTAAAATGAACAAGGTAGGGGGAAAGGCAGGTGTCAAGAGTACCCAGCTCTTGGGCATATATCCAGATAAATTATAATTCAAACAGATACATACACCCCTATGTTCATAGCAGCACTATTCACAATAGCCAAGACATTGAAACAATCTAAATGTCCTTCAACAGAGGAATGGATAAAGAAGATGTGGTACATATATACAATGGAATATACCTAGCCATAAAAAAAAGAATGAAATAATGCCATTTGTAGCAACATGGATGGACATAGAGACTATCATACAAAATGAACTAAGTCAGAAAGAGAAGCACAAATATCATATCATATTACTTATATGTGGAATCTAAAATATGACACAAATGAACTTATCTATGAAAGAGAAACAGACTCACAGACATAAAGAACAGACCCGTGGTTGCCAAGGGGAAGGGGAGTGGGGAGGGATGGATTGGGAGTTTGGGATTAGCAGATGCAAACTATTATATATAGAATGGACAACAGAGTCCTACTGTATAGCACAGGGAACTATATTCAATATCCTGTGATAAACCATAACAGAAAAGAATATGAAAAAGAATGTATATACATGTATAACTGAATCACTTTGCTGTACAGCAGAAATTAATGCAACACTGTAAATCAACTATACTTCAACAAAATAAAATTTTTAAAAAAGGGTACCCAGCTCTTTCGGCAGCTCTTACTCCAATAAGCCAAATGAGCTGGTGCAGCATGAAGTATCTAAACCTCACAGTGGAGAAAGATAATTTGTTAAAAGATAAAGATGAAGCAGGGGCATGTATGTGGCAGTATGGAAGCAGTGGAACATCAGGATGTGGATGGGATGGAGATTTTGGGGCTTGGCAGTCTTTCCATCCCTTCAGAAAATCCCAGTATAGGTCCAGGCTAGCTATGAGCTTTGTTTCTTGTCCTCAAAACAAGTTATGCTTGCATAAGTGGAGAGAATAGGATTTTCTCGCTCAGGAATGAAGAATTCCAGGCATCATTCACTCTGCTATGTCTCCATCACTGGAGGATGAGTCACAATGACTTGAAGAAAATCATGGTGCTAGTGGAGCCTGAAATCCCAGCAGTTCTTAGGCAATGCCCTCCTTATGCCAGTAACTGAGACTCATAGTGATGGGGGAACCCAAACTAGGGGCCAGCCTGATCCTGATACTTCCTTAAAGGGGCTATCCCTGAACCCTTGTTCTCGTTTCTCTGCCTCCCAAATTTTCACATTTCTCCCTCACCTGCCAATGCATTCTAACCAGGGAGGAATAAAAGCTTATGGCTATGTAGCAATGGTCCCCTCATTTCACCAGCAGCAGGAAAAATCCAAAACAATACAGGAAACAGAGCAGTAAGGAGCAGGGGCTCTAGAGTGAGAATTACAGAGCTCATTTTTAACAGCTTTATTGAAGTATAATTGACAAATAAAAAATAATATTTATTTAAGGTTTACATGTGATGCTTTGATTTACATATACATTGTCAAATGATTACCACAATCAAGCTAATTAACATTTACATCATCTCACATAGTGTGTGTGTGTGTGTGTGTGTGTGTGTGTGTGTGTGTGTGTGATGGAAATACTTAAGGTCTACTCTCTCAGCAAATTTCAGGTATACAATACAGAATTATTAACTATAGTCACCATCCTATATATTAGATTCCCAGAACTCATTTAGCCTATATAACTGAAACTTTATACCCTTTGACCATCTTATTTGTCCCACCATCCAGTCCCTGAAACTACCATTCTGCTCTGTGCTTCTATGAGTTCAACTTTTTTGGAGTCCACATATAATGAGATCATGAAGTATTTGTGTTTCTTTGTCTGGTTTATTTTACTTAGTATAATGTCCTCCAGGTTCATCCGTGTTGTCACAAATAGCAGGATTTCCTTCTTCTTAAATGCTGAATAATATCCCATTGTGTGTGTGTATCCCATTTTCTCTATTCATTCATCAGTCAGTGGACACTTAGGTTGTTTCCATATTGCATTTCCTTTGAATATATAGCCAGAGGTGGGACTTCTGGATCATATGATACTTCTATTTTTAACTTTTTGATGAACCTACATGCTGTTTTCCATTATAGCTGTACCAATTTACATTCCCATCAACAGTATTCAAGGGTTTCCTTTTCTCCACATCCTGGGCAACACTTGTCATCTCTTGACTTTTTGATAAAAGCCATCCTAACAGGTATGAGCTGACATCTCACTGTGGTTTTGACTTGAATTTCCCTGATGATTAGTGATGTTAAGCACTGTTTAATATAACTATTGGCCATTAATATATCTTCTTTTGAGAAATGTCTGTTCAGATCCTTTGCCCATTTTTAAATCAGGTTATTTGGTTTTGGGCTATTGAGGTATTTGAGTTTCCTATACATATTGGAAATTAATTATATATCAGATGTATGCTTTGCAAATATTTTCTCCCATTTCATAGATTGTCTCTTCATTCTGTTGTTTCCTTTGCTGTGCAGAAGCTTTTTAGTGTGAGGCAATCAGACTTGTCTATTTTTGCTTTTGTTACCTGTGTTTTGGGGATCATATCCAAAAAATCCTCATCCATACCAATATCAAATAGCTTTTCCCCTATGTTTTCTCCTACTAGTTTTACAGTATCAAGTCTTACATTTAAGTCTTTAATCTATTTTGAGTTGATTTTTGTATATGGTATTAAGATGGGGATCTAGTTTCACTATTTTGCATGTGGGTGTCCAATTTTCCCAGCACCATTTACTGAAGAGACTATACTTCCCCCACTGTATATTCTTGGCACCTTTGTCTAAAATCACTTGACCATATATGCATGTGTTTATTTCTGGGCTCTCTAGTCTCTTCCATTGGTCTATGTATCTGTTCTTTTGCCAATATCATACTGTTTTGATTACTATAGCTTCATAATATAGTTTGAAATCAGGAAGTGTGATGCCTCCAGCTTTGTTCTTTTTGCTCAAGATTGCTTTGACTATTCAGGATCTTTTGTGGCTCCACATAAATTTTAGAATTGTTTTCTCTATTTCTATGAAAAATGCTATTGGAATTTTGACATGGATTGCATTGAACCTGTAGACTGATTTGGGTAGTGTGGACATTTTAACAATATTAATTATTCCACTTCATGAGCACAGAGTATCTTTCCATTTATTTGTGTCTTTTTCAATTTCTTTCATCAATGTTTGTAGTTTTCAGTATACAGATTTTTCACTTCCTCAGTTAAATACATTTCTAAGTATTCCATTCTATTTGACTCTGTTTTAAATGGGATTCTTTTCTTTTCTGTCCTTTTCTTTCTTTCCACACAACGTGGCTTGTGGTATCTTAGTTCCCCAATCAGGGATTGAACCCAGACCCCCATAGTGAAAGCACCAAGTCCTAACCACTGGACCACCAGGGAATTCCCTAGGATTGTTTTCTTAGTTTCTTTTTTGGACATTTCATTGATAGTGTATAGAAACACAAACAATTTTTGTATGTTGATTGTGTATCTTGCAAATTTACTGAATTAGTTTATTAGTTCTAACAGTATTTTGGTGGTCTTTGGAGTTTTCTATATATAGGATCATGTCATCTGCAAACAGACAATTTTACTTCTTCCTTTCCAATTTGGATGCCTCATTTCTTTTTCTTGACTAATTTCTCTGGCTAGGACTTCCAGCACTATACTGAATAAAAGTGGCAAGAATGAGCATTCTTATCTTGCTCCTGATTTTAGAGGTAGAGCTTTCAGCTTTTCACTGTTGAATATGATGTTAGCTGTAGGCTTGTCTTAATGATGTTTATTATGTTGAGATACATACCTTCTATACCTAAGGTTTTGAGAGGTTTTATCATGAAAGGATGTTGAATTTTGCAAAAGCTTTTCTGCGCCTTTGAGGTGATCATATTTTAAATTTCACCCTGTTAATGTGGTATATCACATTTACTGATTTGCAGATGGTGAACCAGCCCTGCAGCCCAGGGATAAATCCCACTTGATCATGCTAATGTACTATTGAACTTGGTTTGCTAGTATTTTATTGAGGATTTTTGTGTCTATGTTCTTCAGGGATATTGTCATGTAATTTTCTTTTCCTGTAGTGTCCTTGTTTGGCTTTGGTATGAGGGTAATGCTGGCTTCATACAATGAGTTTGGAAGTGAACCCTCCTTTTCTATATTTTTGGAAGTTTGAGAAGGGTTGGTGCTAATTCTCCTTTAAATGTGTGGTAGAATTCACCAGTGAAGTTACCTGGTCCTGGGTTTTTATTTGTTGGGAAGTTTTTGATTACTGATTCAATCACCTTACTCATTGGTCTGTTAAAATTTTCTGTTTCTTCTAGGTTATCCAATTCATTAACATACAATTGGTCCTAGTAGTCTCTGTATTTCTGTGGTATTAGTTGTAATGTATCCTCTTTCTTTTACTATCTTATTAGAGTCTTTTCTTAGTCTAGCTAAAGGATTGTCAACTTTGTTTATCTTTTCAAGAAACCAAACAAAGTTTCTGCTGAGAAATCTGCTGTCTTATGGGGCCCCTTTCTATGTGATGAGTTGTTTTTCTCTTGCTGCTTTCAAAATTATCTCTTTGGGGCTTCCCTGGTGGCGCAGTGGTTGAGAGTCTGCCTGCCGATGCAGGGGACACGGGTTCGTGCCCCGGTCCGGGAAGATCCCACATGCTGCGGAGTGGCTGCGCCCATGAGCCATGGCCGCTGGGCCTGCACATCTGGAGCCTGTGCTCTGCAATGGGAGAGGCCACAACAGTGAGAGGCCCGCATACCACAAAAAAAAAAAAAAAAAAAAAAATTATCTCTTTGTCTTTGACTTTTGAAAATTTGATTATAATACGTCTCAGTGAAAATCTCTTGAAGTCCAGTCTATTTGGGGTTCTTTGGGCATCATGAATCTGGATGTTCATTTCCCTCTGCAGATTTGGAAAGTTTTCTGATATTATTTCTTTAAATACACTTTCTGCCACTTCCTTATTCTCTGCCCCTTCTGGGACTCCCATAATGCATATATTTGTTCTTTTCCTTTTGTCTCATAGGTCATGTAGGCGTTCTTCCCTCTTTTTTATTATTTTTATTCCTCTAATTGGATCATTTCAAATTACTTGTCTTTGAGTTTGCTGATTCTTTCCTCTGCATGATCAAGTTTGTTAATGAAGTTCTCTGTTGAATTTTTTGGTTCAGTCTTTGTATTATTCAGCTCCAGGATTTCTTTTTGGTCTTTTTAACAGTTTCTATTTCTTTGCTAAACTTCTCATTTTGTCCGTGTATTGTTTTCCTAATTTTGTTCACTTGTCTGTGTTCTCCTGTAGCTCATTAGGGATTTTAAGATGATTATTTTGAATTCTTTGTTAGCAGTTCATGGCTCTCCATTTCTTTAGGGTTGGTTACTGGAGCTTTATTAGTTTCCTTTGATGGTGTTATGTTTGTTTGCCTCATTCATCATGATCCATGTAGTCTTGCATTGGTGTCTATGCATAAGAGCAGACACCTCCTCCAGTCTTTACAGACTGGTTTTGAAAGACCTTTTCCTGCTGGGTCCCTGGATTAATGGGACTTCCTCTAGAATTGTGGTCAAGCAGGGCCCAAGTCTTATAGCTGTTGCTGGATCTGCAGTCAAGTCTGCAGTTGGCAGGCCTTTCATCAGGGGTGCAGTTGTGTGTGGCTTCAGCCAAGTCCCTGAGCATGCTCCCATCAGGTGACTTAGCTGGTCCCTGAGAATTACAGTGTTTTAATCCACGTTCCACCACCATTTTTCCCTACCTTTATTAAGGTACAATTGACAAAAAATGTACGTATTTAAGGTATACAATTTGATATTTTGATATATCCATACACTGTGAAAGAATCACAATAAAACTAATTAACATATCTATCACCTCACATAGTTATTTTCTGTGTGCGTAGTAAGAACACTTGAGATATATAGCCTTTAGCAAGTTTCAAGTATACAATACAGTATTATCAACTATATTCATACTACTGTAGCTTAGATCTCCAGAACTTATACCTCTTGCATAACTAAAACTTTGTTCCCCTTGACTCATTTCCTTTTATCTGCTCTGCCACTTATTAATAATGAGAATTTGGGCAAAACTTTTACCAAAATTCTCACAGCGAGCAAGGCAAGTTTTCATTCTAGGATTCTGTGCAACTTAAAAGGAAGCCATTCTACCCATGACCAAATTTTCTGGGCCTCAGTTTTCTTACCTGTAAAATGGGGATGTTAATAGTACCTATCCTGTGGAAATGTTAATAGGTATAAATGAGTTAGTGCTGCAAGACTTCAAGAATCTATAATGGTGCTGGAATTCCGCAGTTAGTATTAGCCATTATTACAATTATAATTATACCATTATATATTACCTTTATAATATAAATATTATTCTTAAATGCAAGCTTGACCAATTCCCTTAATGGTCTTTCTGCTAACTCCAGGCTCCCAACTACCATTTCCTTCAATCCTACCCAGATCTAAGTTCATCAGTGTCTTAATTCCCTCTCAGTGTTAAGTGCTCCCACCTGGAAAATATAACAGTTACTTTCCTAAATGACTACAATAAGCCTTGAGTGTCTCTGCCAGAAATGTTCCCAAAGAAAGAAGGGTCCTCTACACAGTTACAGAACATGATCATTAACTGGGGTCCATTAGTTTCTCCAGGAAACCCTCGCACAGAGGCATATTTGCAGGGAAGCTTCAGTTTCAGTACCCCTACCTAGCATAGTCCCTTCTCCCTCCCCTCCCACATCTCCATGTTGAATATTCAAATGACTGTCTCCTCCACCATCCTCAAAACCTCTTGAAAATTAATATTGTGCCTTATTCATCTTTGTATTCCCAGTATCTCTAGCTCATAGTAGGAATTCAATCCATGCCAGCAGAATTATAATGCATGGTAGAAAATAAATGCCATTAGTGAGGGTTATATCAAATGTTATATGATTTTAAAAGAGAGAACATCCTGTTGGATGGATCACAAAGGCTTCATGGAGAAAGTAGCATTTTTCAAGGTCTTGGAGAACAAATACAACTTGGAATTCCAGGCAGATAGAACCAAGCCAACAGAGATATCAAGGCCAGAAAGTGCAGACCACATTTTAGTGGCAAAAAGAAATGATGACAAGGTCCCAAATATGCCTGCATGTATCTGAAGTAGAGAAGAGAGGAAGGCATTTGTGGTTGATAGGCAGAGCAAAAGTAAAAACCAGGTACTGTCAGAGAAGATAACAACAGAATGTGGAGGAGAAAGAGATACTGAATTAGGTGTTACAACTCTTAAAAATGGGAATGAAGAGTCAGCTTGTAAGGTGTTGAGGAATGAGTATTTGGAGGAAAGAAAGAACAGTGAATGAGGAATAATATTTTCTATAATTTTATAGTGAAAGGCAAAGAATAAAAAGATAGTAGTTTGAAGCTGTATTAAGATGTAGCATAGGATTCTTACACAAAAGTGATACAATGCAGTGGTTAAGAACATGATTCTGGTACCTGGCTATTTGAATTTAAATCCTGAGTTAAGCTACTTGCTATCAGAGTGATCTTGAACAACTTATTTAATCTCTCTGAGCCTCATTTCCATGATATATAGCTTGGAGTCTTGTTGTGAGGAATAATGAGCTAATAAATATAAAGCAGTTACAACAGTATCTGCCTCATAGTTACCACTCAATAAATGTTAACTAGCTAGAATACAGAAGACAGAAATACACATACACACACACACACACACACACACACACACACACATATAGACAGAGCATGATTATCAAGGAAATTGGGAAAAGTCAAAGGCACTGGGTAATTGAGGCTTTTATTGCATAACTAGAAAGATTTCTCTTTTGTGTCATAGAATAATATACTTAAAGCTCACTGAGCCCAGCTCTTTCCCTGCTACACACTCTGCTTCATTCTATAGATGAAGAAACCTGAGGTTCAGAAAGAATAAATAACTTGACCCCAGGTCATCCTGGTTAATAACAAGGCAGGATGCGGACCTAAGGATCTTGATTCCCAATCCAGTGTAGAGCAACCATCTCACAGAAAATGCTGTAAAGGTTACCCAACCAGCTGATCAAGATCTGAAGTGACTTACTAGTAGAATAAGAGGGAGACTCAAAGAAGTTAAGATGTGAAGGTTACTGAGGACCGGCTGCATTGAACTGGCCTCCTATCTCTCAGTTTCAATCCTCCGGAATTTTTATTTCTATTTTGAAATTAGTCTAAAAGACAGTGGCTCTAGAAACAACCCACAAAGTATCCAAATCTGAAACACAATATTGTATAATCATATCCCAAAATGTACATTTGAGAATAATGTCTCAAAGAAAATGAAAAAAAAAGTAGAAAAAGCAACCACACAAAAACCTTCTGTGGAATGATAAAAATAAAAACAAAATATTGGTTAAACTTTTAATTTTCCACTTTCAAATTTTATCAAATGATATAACTTTGGTATATCTTGTTTTGTACCAAAAAGTCTCTGTTGTCCACGGAAAACTAGATGAGAATGTCTCAGTTAGAAATGGAGATATATTATTCTCAGATATATTAAACAAAATTTGGTTACCCAATAGGTCAGATTATGTTTCTGATTAAACAACTTGCTGGTTAAATATAGGACTTAAACCAACAACAGATTACCAGTGGTTTGCTATTGTTCGGTTCTTCACAAAGGAGCAATTATTTGAGAAACCAGGGATGGATAAAAGAAAGGAATCCTGTTTTTGGAATAATATAAAGGGACTTAATTTGTAGTTTTCAAAGAAAAGAAGAATCAAATGAAAATAAAATTGGTGTTCTGGGTTTGGGGACCTAAACAGGCCCAATATAAAAAAAGAAAAAAATAGATTATAGAAATGTGAAACTACCATCATAATTTCAGCTGCACACTTGAAAAACAATAAGAAAAAATGTCTAAAATAGAACTTTTATTTCGTCTGCCAACTGAAAATTGATGTTTTCATTATGCTTTCAGTCAAGGGTTTATTTGTAAATACTAGGTAGAGTTTTCCTCCATGAGTTAAACAGCTTTTTCCTATAGAGAATCTTTTGCAGAGTATGGGAAGTAAGAAAAGCAACGTGTTGGGAGATATTTTAATTACAGCAGAGAAAGAGGCCTCTGGGTCTCATCTTTTGGATTCCTATAAAGGTGTAGCAAAGCTGTGGGTCCAACTTTACTACTCATTAAATCCTTTTTGGTTCATTCACCTAAACCAAGTAAGATGAACAAAGGCTCAAAGATTAATGGTTCTTAGCTAACCATAGGTTATAAATTATTCTGGTCTGAACCATAAAATTTAATGCTTCAGTTTGTCCACTTATAAAAATGAACATTGGGGCTTCCCTGGTGGCGCAGTGGTTGAGAGTCCACCTGCCGATGCGGGGGATGCGGGTTCATGCCCCGGTCTGGGAAGATCCCACATGCCGTGGAGTGGCTGGGCCCATGAGCCATGGCTGCTGGGCCTGCGCGTCCAGAGCCTGTGCTCTGCAACGGGAGAGGCCACGGCAGTGAGAGGCCCACGTACCGCAAAAAAAATAAAATAAAATAAAATAACATAAAATGAACATTAAGGACAATGTCTCTATATATTTAAGTGAACTGTCAAGAGAGAAAAATATTTGTATTTTTACCTGGTATCCTTTAAAAATAAGGCATATGGATGCATTGCCATCCACCAGTTTGTATTCTCTCCAAAATTCAAAGTCACTAGATTAGTCATGATATGTGTTCTCTTTTAAGCTAGAACTCCAGATTTTAAGGTTATGTTCACAAACCTTGGGACATGATTATAAAATAATTTGCCTGTGTGAGATGTGTTGAGGCCAGTATATTATAGGAGGAATAGTAATATAGAGGTTCAATTATTAAAAAATCAATTTAGCCATTTCAAGATGATGTATTTACATGCATTTGTACCTTCCTCCACCTGAGTTTGCATGCAAATGTTAGGAAAAGGAAAAGCACTTCCAGAGTGGTGGAGTAAGCACCTTCAAAAATCTACTTCAGAAAAGAAACAAAACACTGAAAAAATTGTCCAAATCACCTTTTTCGAAACTGGAAATTTACCAAAGGCTTGCAACAATCTGAGGAGTACTTATTGAAGAAAAAATGGCTGAAACCAGGTAAATGAGCTTTGTAGAGTTTTAACTTGTTATATTCTCATCCCCTTTTGCCCAGCTTTGTGGTGAGCCTTTAAAAACCCAGAAGCCTCAAAACCATGATATCTGTGAAAAAAAGCACCCTAGTAGCCACTAGAAGTGACAGAGGGGGGTTGGAGCTCTCCAAAAAGCAACATCCCCAGAAAACTGTCACTATTTTACCTGATAGCTCTCTGGAAAAGGTCCATTCACAGGGCTTGATCTGACTCAGATCTCAATCAGTAAGGTTCGCGCCCTGGCCCGGGAAGATCCCACATGCTGCGGAGTGGCTAGGCTCGTGAGCCTTGGCCGCTGAGCCTGCGCTCCGCAACGGGAGAGGCCACAACAGTGAGAGGCCCGTGTACCACAAAAAAAAAGAAAAAAAATACAATCAGTGGCAATGGTTTAACACTGCAGTGATGTAAGACAGCAATACTAGTTGAGGCAAACAAGAGGCTGGCCAAAAAACTGAAAAGGAAAATCTGGGTATGTTATGTCCATAGTGGACTTTGGAAAGTCCCAAAATATTCCTAGAAGGCCACACACATATATAAATCTGTAGGCATGCCCAGGAAGGATCTGAGAAAGACCTAAACTCTCTACTCTAACTAACATCAAGGCTTTGTGCAAGTAGGAACTAAAGACTTAAGGAGAATTGTAAACTGATGGCCAATATATTGAAGGTGTGTGCAAGACAGAGCCCCTCAGCAAACAGTGGTAGACTTTTCGTTCAAAGCATTCAAGAAAATCTCTGTCCAATCAATAACTGACCTCTAAGTTAATACAGCAGAGATTCCAGTGGCCACACATGCAAAGAATACAGACTACAGAATTAGTCAAGAAAAGTCACTAAACAAATAGTAATAACAAAAAACCAACAAGACCTGCTGAGAGAGGAGAACCTGATTTCTAGGTTTCCACATTATTATATCTGAATTGTCCAGTTAAAAAAAGACACATGCACACAACCAGGGAAGTATGGCCCACAAAGGAAAAAAAGCAGTCAACAAGACCTATCCCTGAAGAAGACCAAATGTTGAACTTACTAGCCAAAGACATTAAATCAGCTATTATAAATATTTTCTAAGAACTAAAGGAAGCTATACCCAAAGAATTAAAATTATGAGAACAGGACTTCCCTGGTGGCGCCGTAGTTGAGAGTCCGCCTGCCGATGCAGGGTACACGGGTTCATGCCCCCGTCTGGGAAGATCCCACATGCCGTGGAGCATCTGGGCCCATGAGCCATGGCCGCTGAGCCTGCACATCCAGAGCCTGTGCTCTGCAACGGGAGAGGCCACAACAGTGAGAGGCCCGCGTACCACAAAAAAAAAAAAAAGTATGAGAACAATGTTTCATCAAATAGATAATATAAATAAAGAGATAAAAGTTACAAAAAATAACTAAGTAGAAATTTTGGATTTGAAAAGTACAATAACTGAAATCAAAAATTCACTAGAGGGGCTCAACAGATTTGACCTGGTAGAAGTGAGAATCAGTAACTTGAGGAGAGATCAATTGTGATTACCCAGTCTGAGAAATATAAAGAAAAAGGAACAGAGCCTCAGAGACCTGTGGGATACTATCAAATGTACCAACATATGCATAATGGGAACCCTGGAAGAAAACAAGGGAGAAAGGGACAAGAAGAATATATGAACAAAGAATGCCCAAGAACATATCAAATTTGATGACAAAAATTAATCTACACATCCAAGATCAGTGAACTCCAAGGAAAATAAATGTAAAAGATCTACACCTAGATACATTATAGTCAACCTATTGAACACTCAAGACTAAAACAGAATCTTGAAAGCATCAAGAGAAAACTGACTCATCATAACAAGAGATCAAAATTAAGATTAAATGCTGACTCCTCATCAGATACCATGGAGGTCAGAAGGCAGTGGGATAACATATTTAAAGTGCTGAAACCAAAAGAATGCCAACCAAGAATTTTATGTCCTGTAAAACATCCTTCAAAAATGAGAAAGAAAATAAGATATTACCAGGTATTTTTTTTTTTTTTTTTTTTTTTTGCGGTATGCGGGCCTCTCACTGTTGTGGCCTCCCCCGTTGCGGAGCACAGGCTCCGGATGCGCAGGCCCAGCGGCCATGGCTCACGGGCCCAGCCGCTCCGCGGCATATGGGATCCTCCCAGACCGGGGCACGAACCCGTATCCCCTGCATCGGCAGGCGGACTCTCAACCACTGCGCCACCAGGGAGGCCCACCAGGTATTTTTTAAACTGAAAGAATTTTTGGCTAGCATACATTCTCTGAAAGAAATACTAAAGTGAGTACTTCAGGCTCAAATGAAAGAATTGTGGACAGAAACTCAAAACCATATGAAGAAATTAAAAGCACTGGTAAAAGTAACCATACAAGTATATGTGAAAAGAGTATAAACGTATTTTTGTTTTTAACACTTTTCTTCTAGTTGATTTAGAAGATAACTACGTAAGCAAGAATTATAAAAATGTGTTGGTGGACTTATAATATATAACAATATAATTTGCATAGATAAGCATAGCAGAAAGGAATGGGTAAGGAGAAGAGCAATAGTGGATACTAAGTTTTGTATACTGTTAAAATTAAATTGGTAGTTTTTTATTGAGCTGACATTGATTTATAACATTATATAAGTTTCATGTGTACAACACTGTAATTTGACTTCTGTATACACTACAGCGTGCTCACCAGGAAACGTTTAGTTTTTACCTGTCACCATACAGTTGACCCCCTTTATACATTTTGCCCTTCCCCAATCCCCCTGCCCCTCCAGTAATCACTAATCTTCCTTCTGCATCCATGTGTTTGTTTTTGTTGTTGTTGTTGTTCATTTTTTTCCCCCACATATGAGTGAAATCATGATATTTGTCTTTTTCTTTGTCTGACTTATTTCACTTAGCATAATACCCTCCAGGTCTATCTGGGTTGTCACAAAAGGCAAGATTTCATCTTTTCTATGGCTAAGTAGTATTCTGTCTTCTGGTGTGTGTGGGTGTATGTGTATGTGTGTATAACATCTCTTTATCTATTCTTCCATCAATGGGCACTTAGGTTATTTCCATATCTTGGCTATTGTAAATAATGCTGCAATGAACATGTGGTCCATATATCTTTTTGAATTAGCATTTCCATATTCAACCAGATAGATACCCAGAAGTGGAATAGCTGGATCATATGGTAGTTCTATTCTTAATTTTTTGAGGAATTTCCATAGTGGCTGCATCAATTTACATTACCACCAAGAGCATATAGGGTTCCCTTTTCACCACATCCTCTCCAACATAAAGTCGGTATTAATTTGAACCAGATTCTTTTAAGTTAACATGTTCATTGTAATCCCCAGGAAAAGCACTAAAAAATAATGATGAATATATAGTAAAAGAAAAAGGAGGGGAATTAAAATGATACACTAGAAAATATTTATTGAACCAACAGAAAAGGTATTAATGTAGGAACAGAGGGTAAAAAACCACATAAAGCAAATAGAAAATGATAACAAAATGGCAGATGTAAATCCTACATTATTGGTAATTACATTAAATGTAAATGGATTAAACATCCAATTAAAAGGCCAAGATTAAATATATATGTATGTTTGTGTGTCCTTATATACATACACACTATCTATCAGAGACCCACTTTAGATTCAAACACACATATAGATTAAAGTTAAAGGGCAGAAAAAGACGATTAAAGGGAAATTTGCAGCTGTAAATGTATATATTAAAAAAGAAATATTGAAAATAACCTAACTTCTACTTCTAGTTTCTTTCTAATTAATAAATTTGAAAAAGGAAACAGAACTAAAGTGAACAAAAGCAAGTAAATAATAAAGACTAGAGCAGACATAAATAAAATAGGGAATAGAAAAATAATAGAGAAAATCAATAAAACCAAGGGTGGATTCTTTGAAAAGGTCAACAGAATTGACAAACTTTTAGCTAGACTGACAAGAGAAAAGAGAGAGGACCCAAATTACTAAAGTCAGAAGTGAAAGAAGGACATTATTATCAACCTTACAAAAATAATTTTTAAAAGATTATAAAAGAATGCTATAACTGTATGCCAACAAATTGGATAACTTAGAGGAAACTGACAATTTCTTAGTAAAACACACAGTACAAAACTGACTGAAGAAGAAACAGAAAATCTGAATAGATCTAAAATAATAAAGGAAACTGAATTAATAATCAAAAAGCTACCCACAAAGAAAAGCCCAGGTCCACATGGCTTCACTGGTGAATTCTACCAAACATGTGAAGAATTTATGTCAGTTCTTCTCAAGTTCTTCCAAAATATAGAAGAGAAGGGATCCCTTTATAACTCATTTGATAAGGCCAGCATTACTCTGATACTAAAGCTAGACAAAGACATCATGGGAAAGAAAACTACAGAACAATATCCTTATGAATATAGACAGAAAAATTCTTCAATAAAATACTAGTAAAATGGGGACTTCCCTGGAAGTCCAGTGGTTAAGAATCCGCCTTCCAATGCAGGAAACACAGGTTCAAACACAGGTTCAGGTCAGGGACCTAAGATCCCACATACTGCAGGGCAACTAAGCCCACACACCACAACTACTGAGCCTCGTACTTTAGAGCCCACGCACCACAACTAGAAAGAAGGCCACGAGCCGCAAAAAGAGCCCTCACACCACAACGAAGATCCCGTGTGCCACAACTAAGACCTGATGCAGCCAAATAAATAAATTAATTAATTTTAAAAAATTAAACTAATATGGCAATATATTAAGAGGATTTTACACATTACCAGGTGTTATTCTTACCAGGAATGAAAGAGTGATTCAATATGTAAAAATCATTCAATGTAATGCATCACATCAGTAGAACGAAGGAAAAGGCACATGATCATCTAAATTAATGATAAAAAAGCATTTAACAAATCCAACATTTTCATGATAAAAACATTCAACGGTCTAGGAGTAGAAGGAAACTTCCTTAAACTGACTGATGGCATTTATGAAAATTCACAGCTAACATCATACTCACTGGTAAAAGAGTGAAAGCTTTCCTCTTAAGATCAGGAACAAGACAAGGATGTCCACTGTCTCCACTTCGATTCATCATCACACTGAAGGTCCAGAGCAATCAGATAAGAAAGAGAAATAAAAGGAATCTAGCTCAGTATGTAGGAAGAAAAAATATCTCTATTCTCATGTAACATGATCTTGTATATAGGAAATACTAAGGAATCCACATACACACATGCACACACAAATGGTTAAAACTAAGAAACAACCTCAGCAAGGTTGCAGGATACAAGATCAATATACAAAAATCAATTGTAGTTCTAAACATTAGCAATGAACACTCCAAAAATGAAATTAAGAAAACAATTTCATTTATAATAGTAACAAAAAGAGAGAGATATTTAGGAATAAATTTGCAAAAGAAGTGCAGGACTTGTACACAGAAAATTGCAAAAAAACAAACTGTTGAAAAAAAAATGACCTAATGAAAGGTATTCCTTACTCATAGATCAGAAGACTATCATTAAGATGACAGTATTCCCTAAAATGATACACAGATTTAACACAATCCCTATCAAATTCCCATCAGGCTTTTTTTTTTTTTCAGAAATTACCAAACTGATCCAGCAATTCAATGTAAATGCTAGAGACCCAGAACAGCCAAAACAATCTTGAAAAAGAAAAACAAAGTTGGAGGACTCATATTTCCCAATTTCAAAACTTACTAAAAATCAACAGTGCTCAAGATAGCCCTCACATTATGGCAGTTGGGAGGTACTACTGTAACGGTTTACTCTTTGCCTATCTGTACTAAAATAAAGACTACTAGGAGAAAGAAACAATCACAGAGTTCCCAGGCAGCTGTATTTTCCTCCCCTTAAATACAAATCAACAGCTGACTACCAGAATGTGAGGAATAGCTGCAGCAGGAAGGAAGGATCAAGTTTAAAAAAAACAAACAGAAAAGAGAACTAGATATTATGTACCTTCTGGCAGACACAATCTATGACATATTCTGGCCAAAAAAAAATTGAATATGATACAATCAAGCCTCTCACCTCACTCCAATTCACAAAAAAACACTGCAGTTTGTTACATAGGGTTGCAATAAATAAGGTCCAAACTGTGGGAAGCTCTTTACCATCTTCTTAAAATAATAAATTACATAGGGAGTAAAGAGAGAGAGACCCACACAGAGATGGTGGGATGTGAAACTTATAGCTTAAATAAGACTTAAGAGACATATAATTAATTGTAGTATATGGACTTTACTTAAATCCTGATTGGAAAAAACTTGTAAAAACACAAAACAAAAGAAAGGACAGATCAGGAAAATGTTCAACACACACTGGGTATTTGGAGGATATTAAGGAATTTTTATTAGTGTGGTTTATAAATTTTAAATTCCTTACCTTTTAAAGAAACAATGAATTATTTAAGGATAAAATGATATAATGCTTTTCATTTTCTTCAAAATAATTCAGTTGGGGGGATAATGAAGGGTTCAAATGAAACAAGATTGGCAATAAATTGATCATTGTCAAGACTGGGTGAGGGGTACATGAATACATGTAAGTTCATTATACTATTTTCTCTACTTATATGTTTGAAATTTTTCATAATAAACAGTTTAAATTAACTATTTAATTTTAAAAGACTACCAGGAAAAATGGGGGGGTGTATCAGGATACATACCCTCTATTAGGCATATTGTGGTGAAATTTCATCTCCCAGAATACAGGGAAAATTCTTAAATCTTCCAGAGAAAAGAAAAATAATTTACCTATAAATAAACAAGAATCAGATTGGCATCAGGCTTTTCATTAACAATAATAGATGTTTGAAGATGATGAAGTGAGATTGTCAAAGTTTTGAAGGAAAATTCTTTCCAACTTAGAATTTTCTACTCTGACAAAATATCTATCAAGTATGACAATAAAGTTTGTAAGAACTCAGAAAGTTTAATTCTCATTCACACTTTCTGAGGATGTTGCCTGAGGACACTTGGAGCAAACTGAGAATGAAAACCAAGAAAGATATAGCTGTGATTTCAAGAAGAATGTGGCAGAAAGAGGTAGATGTGTCTTCAAGAAGAAAGATGTAATAAATTCCAAGCAATAGGAAGAATTGGTAGGGATATTATAGAAAAGTCTTATGTTCTTCTGCTAACAAGAGAAGCATAAACAAAAATTACAAAAGACAAAAATAACTGTATAAAGCATGAAAATTGTTCATCCTCACAAGTAAATAAAAACTACACATTTAAATAACAAGATGCCATTTTTTTAACCTATCAGATTACCACAAAAATGTTTGGAATTATATTACCCAGTGAGGTTAAAATTGGGTGAAATAAACAACTTGTCTATTTTTGGTGTGATAGGTAGAATAACGGCTCCCAAATATGTCTATGCCCTAATCCCCAGAACTCATGAATATATTACCTTACACAGCAACAGCAATTTTGCAGATGTGATTAAGAGCACAAACCTTGAGATGGGGAGATTATCCTTCATTATCCAAGTGGACCCAATCTAATCACATGAGCCCTTAAAAATGGAGAGCTTTTCCTGGCTGGATCAGAGAGATGAGACAATGGAATGCAGAAAAGTCAGCTGGAAGATGGCAGGATGAGAAGGATTCAATACCCATTGCTGCTTCTGAGAAGTAGGGGCCATGTACGCAGCAGAGAAAGGCCACTAGGAGCTAAGGGCAGCTGCCAGCTGCCAGCAGCAAGGAAACGGGGACCTCAGACCAAACCCATGGAACTGAATTCTGCCACCTGATTGATCAAGGAAATAGATTCTGCCCTAGAGCCAACAGAAAGGAATGAAGTCCCAATAACAACCTGATTTTAGGTCAGTGAGAGCCATACCAGACGTCTAACCTGCAGAAATCTAATAAAGGTGTATAGTTTAAACCACTAAGTTTGTGCTAATTTCTTAGAGTAACAGTAGAAAATTAACAATAGTTGGTAAAGGTAGAGATTGGCAAAATCCTGGAGGAAAGCAATATTAAAATATGTAATCAGAACTTTAAGAGTATTTATATCTTTTAACCAAATAATTCTACTTCTGGGAATACATACACAGGAAATAGTCATAAATATGGAAAACCTCTTATTTTAAAAAATATTTGTCACAGCATTATTTATAGTAGCAAAAAGCTAGAAGAAATATATTAATGTTTAACACTAAGGAAAAGGTTAGACCAACAAATACATCCAAAGGAACATTATCCAGCAAATAAAAATTAGGTTTATAAATATTAAATAACAATATGCTGCCATGTTAATTACTTAAAGACTTTTTAAAAAGTATCAATACATAGAAAAAATATCTGAGAGAAAAATACAAAAACATTAGTAGCATCTGCATTAGAGAAGAGGTGACTTTAAATACACTTTCCATTTCTCTGCATTTCCGAGTTTCCTTTAATGAGTGTGAATTCCTTTAATCTGCTAGAATAAGGCAGATGAGTGCAAGCATGGATGATGTTAGCACCTCTCCGACGGTGGGCGGGTTTTTACTCATTACATGTAACTTGACGTGGCTTTAAGGGTAGACGAATTAGGCAGCTTTCTCCATAGTATAAATTTAAGAAAAACCAGGAAGGTCTGTGGGCATTTCACACAACAAAGATAGAGAAGGAATGCTTGGCTTGGCAAATCCTAAGGAAATACATTGACTTCTTTCAAAAGCAATCCTATTCAAAAGCAGTAGAAAGAGCAGGGGACATACAGGTAGCTCCAGTATAAATTATAAAAGTATCCTTTTTTCTACTGTACTTTTAGTTTTTTTCCTTTTGATAAACTTACTTTGGAATAATTTTAAATTTATAAAAGTTGCAAAGATAGTACACAGATGTCCTATATGACCCTCACACAGTTTCCCCATTGTTAACATCTTACATTTGTCAAAAAGTAGAAACTGACACTGGAACATTATTAACTAAACCTCAGATTTATTTGGATTTCACTAGTTTTTCCATTAATATCCTCTTTCTATTCCAGCATCCAATTAATGGTACCACATTGCATTTAGCTGTCATGTCTCTCCTGTCTCCTCTGGTTTGTGAGTTTCTCGATTCTTCCTTATTTTTCATGACTTTGACAGTCTTCAAGAGTACTGCTAAGTGTCCTGTAGAATGTCTGGATTTGTCTGATGTTTTTCTCATGACTATACTGAGGTTAGAAGTTTTTGGAAGAAATAGCACAGAGTTGAAGTTGTCTTGTTGCATATCAGATGATAGATGACACACACATGACATCACTGGTGATGTTAACCTTCATCACTTGGTTAAGCCAGTGTTTGCAAGGTTTCTCCACTGTTAAATTAGTAGTGTCCCCTTTCCCTACTCTAATCTTTGGAGATAAATCACTAAATCTAGCCCACTCTCAAGGGAAGGTGGATGATAATTAAGCTTCACCCCCTGGAGAAGGATGTATCTGCATATTTCACCTAGAATTCTTCTCTAAGAAAGATTTGTCTCTTCTCCCCCATTCATTCATTCACTCATTTATATCAGTATGGACTCATGTATTTTTATTTCATACCTTAGCTTATAATCCAACCCTGCATTATTTCATTATTTATTTTGTTACTCAAATTACTCCAGCTTTGATCATCAGGAGCTCTTTCAAGTTGACTCCTGCGTTCCTTTGACATGTCCCATCCTTTTGGTTGATTGTGTACTTTCTTCCTGGTACTACAAGATGCTCATTTGTGTTTTCTCTGTCCCAGCCATAGAATCAGCTGTTTCTCCAAGAAGCCCTAAGGAATGGTATTTAGAAACCAAGATCTGATACTGGGTGTGCTTACTGCTACTCAGTCTACCATAACTTTATAAGTTTCATGTATCTACATCTTCAGTTTCTTTATAGCTATAAAAAGGCTCTAATCTTTGTTTCAATTCTGGGACTACTAAAAGATCTCATAGCAATCCTAATCTCTTTGCAGTTTCTATTGAGAAGGTATTTTTAAAATACTTTTCTATTTCTCTATGAGTAGAAATAGTCTCAACTTTTCTTCCCAAATGTCATCAATAGCTTATTTCTCTACAGAGGAATTTTATTTGTGCTTTAAAATTTTATTTTTTTAGAAAAGTAGCAAATGATATTCTTCATTTATAATTCTCTACTATTTCCTCTCTGAGTCAAACTGCCCTCACTCATTCATCTGTATTTTTTTAAAAGACAGACTCTTTTTTCCTTTTAAACTACTAAGGGGCAGCAAACAGAAAAGATTTTACTTTGTCTTGTTTAGTTTTCAATAAAGATTTCTTTATAGTCTCCCAACACATATCCCACTCCATCTCCCTGCCCTCCCCAACACAAAAATCTCTGAAACAGCTGTCATTATATCCAAAATTACACAACTAGGAATTTGTTTCTCTGACTTAAAGTTCTAATTCTAAAATATAAACATAATACTTCCTAACTAAATATGGTGGGTTGATCATGTGGGACAGGAAGCAATAGTGAACAAGGATTTCAACAAATTTTAGGAAGATAAGTTAGTTTGAGGATTGTTAACACACTTAGCAGAGCTGAAGTATCATAAAGCTTAAGTGCCCCCACAGGGAGATGTGGATGAAAAGTGGGCCACATTGTCCCCAGAGAGCACTGGAAAAGTTTACGACTGAGAAGCCCCATGTAGCCAAGCAGGCAGGGATGAGGCACAGGGCTCACAGGAGAGTGAGACTCTCCTCCACAACCCAAGCAGTCAGGATCTCCAATTTGTGCCCACTCTGCCAGGGGAGAACCAACGTTTATTCTCAGGGAAATTTAACCAGATAGGCTCTGGGCTCAGGAGCATCAGGAACAGCAGCATAAAGCACAGATTTGAAAGCAGAGTGAGCTTGGTGAAGTTGTTTGCACAGCCTGAACCAACCAAACCGCCAGCTAAAACCCATCGAGACCCTGCAGTCAAACTCACAAGGACACAAGCCTTGCTGTGCACATGGAGTTTCCCTTTTTTTTTTAAAGAGCTACTCTTAAATATGTTTATAAATAAAACAAATACAATTACTGTATATAAATAAATGTTAGAGGAAAACTTCTAACATGAAATACACTAAAATAAACCAAAAAAGAAGGGTATTTGGAGAAAATATACCTAATGCAGAAAACAGAGGTAATACAGACAAAACTTAAAACCTTCAAGATAAAGTTTGTTTTTATGGAAGAAAGTGGAGGGATGACACTATACATAAAATAAGAATAAGATGTTACAAATTTTTTTAAAAACATAATTGATTATGGAAGAGCTCCTAGAAATTAAATAAATATGATAGACAAGATAAAAAATTCAGGAAAAATGGGGTTAGGGACTAAATACAAGGAAATCCCCCATAAAATAGAACAAAAAGAAAAGGAAAATAGATTGGAAAATATGAGAAATTAGAGAATAAATTCTGCAGGTCCAATATCTCACTGGAGTTTCACAAGCGTAAGAGCAAGGAGATTAAAGGGGAGGAGATTACCAAAGAAATAATACAAAAGATTCCCAGAATTGAAAGACATAAATCTCAAGTTTGAAAGCATCCTCAAGAGGTCAGCAAAAGCAATGACAGGAATTTTATCATGAAATCAGAACAACAGAGATAAAAGATTCTCAAAGCTTATAGAGAGAAAAGAATACACACAGAGATCTATGCTGAGAATCAGTATTGCATCAGATTTCTCAGCAGCAGTACTGGAAGCTAGAAGGCAATGAATCAATGCCTCCCAAATCTGAAGGAAAATCTTTTTTAACCTAAAAAATTGTACCCAACCAAACTATCTATCAAGTATGGCAGTAAAGAAAACTATTTTATAGTATGCAAGGATTCAAAAAATTTACCTGTCATACACACTTTCTTGGGAAGGTACTGGAGTATGTTCTCTATCATTGCAAGGGAGTAAGTCAGTGAAGAAGACATGGAAACAGAATCCAACAATAAAAAGGTGCAAAAGAAAGACCCTGGACAAAAGCCATGAACAAGGCTTAGAAAACAACCAGTTCATGTGGGAGCATAGAGGGAAGTGGAAGGGAGGTCTGAGGTGTTCGAGAATTTTGAAAATACTATTGCTTGTATTTGACAGATTTTTTGGAGTATTCAGATAAAATAGCAGTAGGTAAATAGAAAGCAAAGCAAATGGAAAAATGAGGAAATTATTAACCCTAGGTTAAACAAAATTTACATATAAAAGAAAGCATAATCACAGCATACTACTTAGAGCAATTATGGGACACATTTATATAAACATAATACTATAAATATTGTGATATAATTATATTAGGAGAATATTAAGAGAATGAAGGGGAGATATTTAAGACGAGGTGTTAGAAAGCTAGTTCCTCATCTACAATAACAGAAAGTTAATGGATAACATCTAAAATTGATAAATTAATAAATCATAGTATATACATATACAAATACATGTGTAAGTTGTCCCTGACTTACGGTTTTTCAAATTTAAGATGGTGCAAAAGCAATATGCATTCAGTAGAATGCATACTTCGAATTTTGAATTTTGATTTTTCTTTTCCAGCTAGCAACATGTGGTACAATACCCAGTGATCATCAGGGTAAACAATGGATATAATTACAACCATTCTGTACCCATACAACCATTCTGCTTTTCACTTTCAGTACAGTATTCAACAAATTACATGAGATATTCAACACTTTATTATAAAATAGGCTTTGTGTTAAGTGATTTTGCCCAACTGCTGGCTAATGTAAGTGTTCTGAGCACATTTAAAGTAGGTGAGGCTAAACTATAATGTTTGGTAGCTTAGGTGTATTAAATGCACTTAAACTTACAATATTTTCAACTGAGATGGATTTATTGGGACGTAACTGCATCGTAAGTTGAGGAAAGTCTGTATATGGAAATATGGAAGTAAATACCAGAAGAAAAAGCTACAAGAATTTTAAATGGTTACTTCTACAGAACAGGACTGGGAGGGAGGTTTAGTAGAAGTGGGGCAGAGGATTAGTATTGTTTTAATAATCCTTTTACTATCACTTAATTTTCTAAACACATCAAGGGAAGTAACAAATGAAATCCGTGAAGCATCATTTTAGTATTAATAAATTTATCAGATCCTTTTCGCAAAAGGGATTTTGTTGGAGCGAAATCTGGAGAGAGCATATGAAAGTACGAAAATTTTACAAATTTCTTTAACCCATACTGTTGGTACTGTTTCTGGGACTCGGTCCAGGCCCCATCCTACCCTGCCCTTCCTTGTCTTACTCTACAGTCATTACCATTTTATTCACATCTAGACCTTTAATTACTCTCAAAAAATTGATGACCCCCAAATCCTAACTCCAGCTCAGACCTAGAATCTAGTCTGAACTTTGTCACTAATGAGACGTGCGACCTGGGGGGAGTCACTTCTCTTTGGGTCTGGGTTGCCTTGTCTGTAAAGTGAAGTACTCAGATGAATGATCTCTTAGGCCTTCCGCAGATAAGAATGGTAATGAAGGAGACATGTTTGTGTGGGTCTGGCTGTGGTAGGACTCCTCCTGAAATGTTGATCTGGAGCGGGAAGTGGACTCACAGAGCACTTATGCTGGCATTCTGAGATACACATACATATTCCAACATTCTGGAACCTCAAGTTCCCACTTTTCTCCTAATGGCTGAGCATTTGAAACTGCTGCCCTCTACTGCACAGAAATAATCCCACCAGGAAGGCTAGGAGGCCTCCAAGAACCAAAGCCAGCCAGGACAAGGCCCTCTGGGAGGCAAGTGAGTCACAGGAACTAGCCTACAATGCAGTCAGAAAATAAGTGAAAAATCAAGCTATAAAAATCTGCTTAAGCAAAATTGTGCTCCAGTACTTCAGATATGACCTCATCATTACCCTCAAGTTTTGCTTACTCCAGCCCCCTGATAGCCGGGCAGATTAAGGTAGGACAAGCAAGGGGGCCAAGGGCTGCTGCCCCATTCCAGAGGACTCCAGAAAACTCCAGAAACAAGTCCCTGGGAGTGTCACTATTGGAAGGCCACTGAAATATGGATACAAGGATAGGGTGAGGCAAAAAAGCTCTTTCCTAATAGCTGTTAGTCGAAAGAGTACTATGGGCCCTTAATTTGATCACCATTAGGATATTCTCATCTCTGAGAATAGGCCAATAAGCAAAGTAGTTAGTCTTACAACTTTGTTCTCTGCGGGGGTAAGTTTTCAACTTCCACCTGCAACCCAATGTACAACTGTAGCTTTGTGTTTGTTTTTCTTCTCACTCCCCAGAAGCAAGTTATCAAGGTTCCCATTCCATTTCCCAACAGCTCAGTAAATGGGATTGAATAGAATTTAGTGTCCTCTGGCCTTTTTCTCTGCTGAGACAATCCAACCAGTGCCAAATTCAGCCTGCCAAATGCACTGTCCCTTAGTATGGCTTTTATGAGCAGTGGACAGATGTGGGCTGAGAATACAAGAAAGGGAGAGGGGGAAAATTATGAGAAAAACTTTTCCATTGAAACAACTACACTTATCTAAATATAGCCCAAGTCATGTTGGTTAGTTACTCCCAGAACTGCTCTTTGCTATTCCCCGCAACTACACACACACACACACACACACACACACACACACACACACACACACACACTTTTGTATAAAGAGGAAATGTAGCGTAGGCTCAAGAACAATAATTGGCTTGGGACTGGTGTTGCATAACCTTGTCGTGATTCCCCTTATTTCACACTGACTTGAGCACGGCCCTGGCAACAGCCATCTGGTTCTGATCATCAACTGGTATCTCTCTTGTTGTGCTTAAAATCCTTCCTCCTTTGAGACTGTAGGCCAAACCAATCTCTTACCAAGTTGCCTTTCAATTGAACTGCTAATTGTGAAGTTCACTGAGAGCAACTGCTCTCCCTTCACTATTAGTTTTTTCCATTCCTCCTCAACCTTGACAACTTAGGAATTGCAACACACAACTATTACATTACTTTTCTCTTTCAAAAGCTATAGTTGGTGAACATAGCATTTTTTAGAATGTTGTTGGGATTAGGAGAAGGCACGGCAGGAAGCAGATAGCGTAGTAATGAAAAACAGGGGTTTTAGAGTCAGATAGAGGTGGATTTTCATTCCTACTGTTCCATCTACTAAGTTATGGAATTTTAGATGTTATTTAAACTTTCTCTTGATCAATGAATTATTTTTAAATGTATTTTAAAACTCAAAACGCATAGGGAGTAAAATATAATATTTTATATTTTTTATATTTTTATAAAAAATATCTATTTTTTCTTCTTAATTGAGGTACAACTGCGAAGAGTAAACCAACTTATTAGTTCTAATAACTTTTATGTAGATCCCATAGGATTTTCTTGGTAGATGGTCATATCATCTGCAAATAAAGACAGGTTTACTTCTTCCTTTCCAATCTGGATGCCTTCTATATCTTTTTCTTGCCTTATCACACTGGCTAAAACTTCCATACAACATTGAAGTGGCGAGGATGAACATATTGCTTTGCTCCTGATTTGGGAGAGAAAGCATATAATCTTTCACCATTGTGATATTAAACTGTAGATTCTACATACATGACATTTGTTTATCTCATTCATCCCTTCTATCCCTAGTGCAGTAAGACTTTTTATCAGCAAAGGATGTTGAATTATGTCAAATGCATTTTCTTAATCTATAATTTGTCTTTTTTAGGCTGTTAATATGGTGAATCACATTGATTAATTTTCAAATGTTAAACCAATCATGCATTCCCAGGATAAATCCCACTTTGTTATAATACATTATCCATTTTATATATCATTGGATTCAATTTGCTAAAATATTGTTAAGAATTTTACACCTATGTTCATGGCAGCCAGCCTCTAAGATGGCTCCCAATAATCTCTGCCACCTTTAAGCAGTCCCTTCCAGTATTGCACAATAAATGACCAATACAATATTCAATAAGTGTTGCTAGGTGACTCGAGATTAGCTTATAGAAGCTGTGGCTTCCATCTTGCTTGCTCTCTCTCTTGCTTGGATCACTCATGCTGAGGAAAGCCAGCTTCCATGTTATAAGCAGCAATCTGGAGAGGCTCCATAGCAAAGGAACTGAGGACTCTTGCCAATGGCCATATGAGTGAGTTTAGCATCAGATTCTCCAGCCCTAGTCAAGCCACCAGATGATTTCCACCTTGGATGACAGATTGATTGCAACCTGATGAGAGAACCTGAGCCAGACCATGCAGCTAAGTCTGGATTCTGAATCTTCAGAAACCATAAGAAAATATATATGGTTTTGTTATGCAGCAATAAAAAAATAATACAGACATCATTAAATTATGTGGAAACAGTTTGATCCTTTCGGTCTTGCTTTTAAGCTGTTAGGCTGCACAAGAACTGCACTTAGTCTAAACAAGAACTTTCTTAGTACTCTACCCAATAATGTGAATTATGAGGTTTTCCACTCCAAGCACTGTTCTTTCAGATGGTTCTTTCCTCAGCCTCAAGTAGTTTCTTTACACACATGTGATCATACTCAACTGAATACTCAAAGAAGTGCCTTTGCAGATCTTGTTTTCTTTGTGCAGCTCTCTCTTCTCTAGTATGCTGTGCTATGAACTCCAGCTACTTTGGCTTTCCCAAACTCCTAGCTCTATTTCCTCAACTCAGGGAGACAGCCATATTTTTCCTAGTTCCTCCTTCCTGTGCTATTGCCTGCAAATTCTCTCCAGGCAGCCATCCGGGACAATCACAGGGCTTACTTCATTTGTGTCCTGTCTCCCAGGGATTACTGACCTTCACTGCCTGATGGCCAATGTCTTCAGTGCCATTGTTTCATTTATTTAATCTGGTTTTTTAGTTGTTTCAGGTAGGAGGGCAAACCCAGGTTGTCTCTCTTAAGCTCCAGAGAAACAGACCAATAGGATATGTGTATATATTGAGAGATTTGTTTTAAGTAATTAGCTCATGCAATTGTAGAGACTGGTAAGTCCAAAATCTGTAGGGTAGACCAGAAAGCTAGAGACCCAGGGAAGAGCCAATATTGCAGTTCAAGTTCAAAGGCCATCTGCTGGCAGAATTCCTTCTTGCCCAGGACAGGTCAGTCCTTGTTCTATTAGGGACTTCAACTGTGATTGGAGTTGAAGGGATTGCCCACATAAGAAGGGCAATCTGCTTTACTCAAAGTCTAACAATTTAAAGGTTAACCTTACCCAAAAACAGTGTCACAGATACATCCAGAATAATGTTTGACCAAATATCTGGACACCGTGGCCCAACCAAGTTGACACATAAAATTAACCATCACAGTAATATAAAGAAAATAAATAATTACACTGATTGTTAGGAACCAAGATTTTCAGCTTAAGAAGAGACACAAATATGAAGTCCAAAAAGCACCTGATTTTTAAAAATTGGAATTATCAGTATAACACATCATATTTTTCTTTTCACAACAAATAAAATGTATTTTCTAGCTCAGTCTCCTAAAAGAGTCTAGAACCTCTAGCAATAAATACTACTAGTGCCTAGATATTTACAGTATCTAAATAACATTTCTTATTCAAAGGAACCAAGGCTTTTTGGAGAAATGGCTTCCTTTGACAAGTTGGACTCCTTTCCCACTGCTGGGCACCACTGGGTACCTCTATCTTTAAAGGGCTTGCAATCTCATTTGAAGGTGACCTCAGTGAGGTTTGGAGGAATTATCCAGATTTAACTTGTATTGGAAGTATGCAGAACCATCTACAAAGTATTTTTTATCAAAAAAAAAAAAAAAGCCTGAATCTGATCAGACCTCAGATTCAACTACAGTTTTCAGGAAATATGGAAGATAGAGGAAAATGTTAAAGGACAGCATGAACATGAAATCCAAAATCTGCAAAATGACTCTGGATAAACAACTAATTTTTTCCAACTAATAAATACTTTTTAAAAAAGAGGGAGGAGGACCTGGATAGGTAAAAAACGGACAAATAGTCAAAGGCAATAAATGAACTCAAGCAGAGCCTGATTCAAATAAATCAATATTAAAAAGATAAATACGTGATACTTGGGGAAATGTGAACACTGGTCGGATACTAGATGATGTCTTGGTCCATTCAGGCTTACTATAACAAAAATACCATAGACTGGGTGACTTGTAGACAACAGAAATTTACTTTTCACATATCTGGAGGCTGGGAAGTCTAAGATCAAGGTGCTGGCAGATTTACTGTCTGGTGAGTTTCCACTTACTGGTTCATAGATAAATGGCTATCTTTTTTCACTGTGTCCTCACAGGGAAGAAGGGGCAAGGGAACTCTCTGGGGTATCTTGTATAAGGGCACTAATCCTATTCATGAGGACTCCACCTTCATGACCTAATCACTTCCCAAAGGCCTCACCTCCTAACATTATCACACTGAGGGTTAGTTTTCAATATATAAATTCTGGGAGGACACAAACATCCAGTCTATAGCAGATGATATTAAAGAATTATATTAAGGTTTTTATGTAGAATTAAATTTAAAGTAACTCACTGGGGTTTGGGAGGTGGGAATTAAATGAAACAGGATTAGCCAATGTTAATTGTTAGGAACTAAATAACAAAGGGTCATTATTCTGTTCTCTACTATTGTGTATGTTTGAAATTTTCTGATTAAAAAATTAACAAAAAGAGTGGGTCTCTGGATTCAGACTCTGGGTTCACTTTCCAGCTTTGCTTCTTACTGGATAGATATAAAATCTTAAACAATTTTCTTAACCTCTAAGCCTCAGTTTCCTTATGGACCAAACAGTAAGAGTTCTCACCTCATAAGAAAGTAATAAGGATTAGATGAGACAATGTACATAACATGCTTAATACATGCCTGGCTCACGCTTAAGCACCATAATGAAATGCTGGGCATAGTTATCATTACTTAATTACTCACTTTGTATGTTCATGAGATTTAATCTCCCTTCTGTCAAATTTCAGATCTTTTATAAATACATAAATTAGGAGAAATTTTAAACTTTAAAAGAAAATCTGTCAAGTCTCATTTCAATCTTATTCATATCACCTATGTTATATATTTTACCATATAAAAAATATATATTATGAGTTCTACACATCATTTTGTTTAAAAAAGAAACAAAAACAACTTTGCCTGCCAGAAGAAAATCTGTGAAGGAACACTTCCTGAGAAGTAGAGTCACTGAGATAGAAATAAGGAAACTGATGTGGAAACAATGAGTCATGAAGCTATAATGATAGACTTTTCGTTCTTACATTGTCCTTTGTTCAGAACTTTGAAAACGCTATGTCTATATAAACATATTTGGTGTCAACACTGACTCACTGAGCTTTTGGCAAGCCTATTAGGCCTCTCATCTTTAACAGGCCATAATAAAATACTGAATTCATGTATTACACTAGAGGACTCATGTTAAGCCTCTCGCAGAAAAGCTTTAACTCCAAGTGGATTACCTTGAATTCTTATAGCGTATTTGCTTCATACACCAGTCTGAATTACATCATCAAATTTCACAAAGACGTTCCAAGTAATGCCCAAGCTCAGAGAGAACAGCATATGAAGACCATGTTGTTCTACACTACAGTAGTGCACTGTCAATATTCCATTATCTGAAGGTACGTTTACAACCCCCCAACTTTACCACAGCCCATTTTACCTCCAAGTTCTCTCACAGTTGTACCTAACTAGTTAATGTGAATACCCACGGTTTATTTATCCTTTGAGCCTTCATAAAAGGAAAAACTTTTTATCATAAAGTTACTAAGAATGAATTATCCAAAAATTTATGAGAAAAACACCCCACCCATAATGCCATCACCTTAACACATCGTTTTAGTTTTTACTTCTCATTCAGCTTGAAATATATTTTTAAACAAAATTATTCATTAACTTTCTCTTGTCCCCTATCATCCCTTGTTTAGGAAATGCTAAGCCAAAGATGGGTAAAATTTAGAAAGAGCACTGTTTAGGGTGGTTCCTTTCTAGCAGTCTGAGATATCTGCAAAATCAAATCGTCTCCAGAATGTTTGTTTCCTGGCCCCATCCATCCATTCTGTTTGTGCTGTTCTTGTCAATCTTCTTCACTCTTTGCCCCACCCCTTGTCTATTTTTCCAAAGCCAGAACACATTCAAACTTTTCCCCTCTCACCCTTGGTTGTTGATTTCTAAATTTCTAAATTAAGTCAACATCGCCAAGTCAGTGATTCTCACTTCTGGCTGCCCTTTACAATCACTGAATGTTTTTTACAAATTAGCTACCCAGGCCTTCCACCAGACTGAGAATCATAATCTCTAGGACTGGAGTATGTTTTTCTTAAAGCTCTCCAAGTGATTCAGAGAATCTACAGGGCTTGGAAACCACTGTTCCAGCGATTATAATTGTACTGGTCAGGCCTTGCAAATCCCATCTTCCATTATTCTACCAGTATTTGTACATTCCCTTGGTATTTTTTTTTTTAACATCCTTATTGGAGTATAATTGCTTTAAACTGGTGTGTTACTTTCTGCTGTATAACAAAGTGAATCTGCTATATGCATACATATATCCCCATATCCCCTCCCTCTTGAGCCTCCCTCCCACCCTCCGTATCCCACCCCTCTAGGCGGTCACAAAGCACCGAGCTGATCTCCCTGTGGGATACAGCTGCTTCTCACTAGCTATCTATTTTACATTTGGTAATGTATATATGTAAATGCTACTCTCTTTGTTCCACCTTCCCTTTCCCCTTCTTTGTGTCCTCAAGTCCGTTCTCTACGTAAGCATCTTTATTCCTGTCCTGCCCCAATGTTCGTCAGAGGCATCTTTTTTTTTTTAGATTCCATATATATGTGTTAGCACATGGTATTTGTTTTTCTCTTTGTGACTTACTTCACTCTGTATGACAGACTCTAGGTCCATCCACCTCACTACAAATAACTCAATTTTGTTTCTTTTTATGGCTGAGTAACATTCCACTGTATATATGTGCCACATCTTCTTTATCCATTCATCTGTCGATGGACACTTAGGTTGCTTCCATGTCCTGGCTATTGTAAATAGTGCTTCAGTGAACATTTTGGTACATGACTCTTTTTGAATTATGGTTTTCTCAGGGTATATGCCCAGTAGTGGGATTGCTGAGTCATATGGTAGTTCTATTTTTAGTTTTTTAAGAAACCTCCATACTGTTCTCCATAGTGGCTATATCAATTTACATTCCCATCAATAGTGTAAGAAGGTTCCCTTCTCTCCACACCCTATCCAGCATTTATTGTTTGTAGATTTTTTGATGATGGCCATTCTGACCTGTGTGAGGTGATACCTCATTGTAGTTTTGATTTGCATTTCTCTAATGATTAGTGATGTTGAGCATCCTTTCATGTGTTTGTTGGCAATCTGTATATCCTCTTTGGAGAAATGTCTATTTAGGTCTTCTGCCCATTTTTGGATTGGGTTGTTTGTTTTTTTGATATTGAGCTGCATGAGCTGCTTGTATATTTTGGAGATTAATCCTTTGTCAGTTGCTTCATTTGCAAATATTTTCTCCCATTCTGAGGGTTGTCTTTCATCTTGTTTGTAGTTTCCTTTGCTGTACAAAAGCTTTTAAGTTTCATTAGATCCCATTTGTTTGTTTTTATTTCCATTTCTCTAGGAGGTGGGTCAAAAAGGATCTTGCTGTGATTTATGTCATACAGTGTTCTGCCTATGTTTTCCTCTAAGAGTTTGATAGTGTCTGGCCTTACATTTAGGTCTTTAATCCATTTGGAGTTTATTTTTGTGTAAGGAAGTGTTCTAATTTCATTCTTTTACATGTAGCTGTGCAGTTTTCCCAGCACCACTTATTGAAGAGGCTGTCTTTTCTCCATTGTATTCTCTTGCCTCCTTTATCAAAGATAAGGTGACCATAGGTGCGTGGGTCTATCTCTGGGCTTTCTATACTGTTCCACTGGTCTATATTCTATTTTTGTGCCAGTACCATACTGCCTTGATTACTGTAGCTTTGTAGTATAGTCTGAAGTCCAGGAGGCTGATTCCTCCAGCTCCGTTTTTCTTTCTCAAGATTGCTTTGGCTATTCGGGGTCTTTTGTGTTTCCATACAAATTGTGAAATTTTTTGTTCTAGTTTTGTGAAAAATGAAGTTGGTAGTTTGACAGGGATTGCACTGAATCTGTAGATTGCTTTGGGTAGTATATCATTTTCACAATGCTCATTCTTCCAATCCAAGAACTTGGTATATCTCTCCATCTGTTTGTATCATCTTTCTTTCATCAGTGTCTTATAGTTTTCTGTATACAGGTCTTTTGTCTCCTTAGGTAGGTTTATTCCTAGGTATTTTATTCTTTTTGTTGCAGTGGTAAATGGGAGTGTTTCCTTAATTTCTCTTTCAGATTTTTCATCATTAGTGTATAGGAATGCAAGAGAGTTCCCTTGGGATTTTAGAGAATAAAGCTCACAATGGACATATCTATTTAGTTTCTGGCTCAACTATTCTTGCTCTAGGAAACTCTGTTTCTCCCCTAATTTATGTTCTCTTTTTGGTACCATCTCAGAACGTTTGATTAGCCACCCTGAATTCTCTTATGGCAGTGGTTCTCAAATTTGAGTATGCAACAGAATCACCTGGAGGGCTTGTTAGAACACAAATTTCTGTGCCCCATCCACATATGTGTAATGTAGCAATTCTCAGAATTTGCATTTCTAACAAGTTTCCAGGTGATACTGATGTTCCTGATCAGGAGACCACACTTAGAAAATCACTGCCACAGATTTTATTAACCCATAACTTGGGCATAACCTGGCAACTTCACACAGGTAAGTGACTCCTTCTTCCCAGAATAATAATCTCCCTTTAATAATCCATTTCTGAATCACAATATACATTTGCATTTTAAGGCAATTAAAGTCAATAAGTCAGAGTAAACATTGAGTGCTTACTAGGGGCACAACAGGGTTCTGATTACTAAAAACCTCACTGACTTTTCATAATACATGTTAGAATTATTGACGTACATTTTCTTGTTAGAACATAAACTTCTGACCCCAATTTGAGAAGGGAAATGAGGAGGTTCTTTGTTGAGTTCTGCCACACCAAACTCCAGGTCATAACGATGACCTTTAACTGTTACTGAACTTTTCATTCCTTACATTTTAGTACTAGATTATCTTCCCAATGTGTTAAGTGGGTTAATTTCATCTCTTTAAGCAGAATGCAAGCTTTGTAAGGAGAGGACCTATGTTACACTTTTTGTCCCTTAGTAGTGCTGGACATGTGACAGGCACTCAACCTTTATTGGCTGACTCATTCATTCATCACTTCCCAACATGCTTTTCCTAAATCGGGGCTCCAAAGAGGATCATGAATTGCAAAAGCATCAGTCTCAGCCAGAGGAAGAACAGACTTCTAAGCCAACTGAATGATTTGTGTTTTAGTCACTCTCCTGGGTTATGCATGATTTTTCCTTGTCTCTTTTTACCTTGATAACTGAGATCTTACTGTACCATGATGAATCATCAAGAGGAAATGCTGGAGATAGTTAGAGTTAGAAATGAAATCACATATTACCAGTGACAGCCTGAACTTCTAGGAATAGAAGGACTAGAAATTGAAAATGGAATTCTTTTTGTTCACCATCTTATAGATAACACTAATAATTCCTTTTTAGACATCAAAATTGGATCAATTTTGAGAAGCAAGAGAGAAACTGAGGAAAAAGAAATATTCAAATATCACACTCTATTGGGTTGATACATTCATTTGTGGCTATCAGCAAAGTTATTAACACACAGCAAGGGTGATTTTGACCAAACTCAGTGATTATTAACTCTCACATAAATTCCCCCATGCTGTTGCCAAGTGATTCTAATTCATGTTTTGATAAACATTTTACCCAATTCTATATTTGCTGAATTAGAATAATTTGACAAGGGCTCATGAAGGTACATAATGCTATCACCTTATAATTTCATGGCTCAGAGGCTTTCCAACTCTTTGCCCTTAATATACCCAGTGTTCCCCAGCCATTGTTCCCCTATAAAACCACTACCACAACCCCATACTGCCAGTGCTCCCCTCCCCTGGCACTATTAGTATGATCTTAAAGATAGGGAGACAGGAAATAGCAGATGAAAGTTCAGAAAAAAGGAAATGAAGCATACCATTCAGATGCTAAAGACTCGGCAGTTCTGTACTCACAATCCATTTTGGAGATTGTTCTGATGAAGAACTCAAACCTCACATCCTTTTGAGAAATGGAACAGATAACAATAGCAAAATTGGGCTGTTATTGAAATAAAACAGAAAATATGCTAAACACAATATTTAAGCCTTAGCACACACATACAAAAATTTTAAATAGATATAAATATCATACAGTCTTCAAAAAAAAAAAAGTGATCCTTAAACTTTGTACTTATAAAGAACAAAAGACCCACCCATGACATTCTATCATGTGACAACTTATCAATGGAAAATAAAATTTACTAATCTCTCCTTTAGACATAATTTTTAGAATTTTTCATTTATTCAGATGTCAATTTTTATGCTTTTGGTCAGTACTTAAAGGTTATATAAAATGTATTTATAAAGCTCAACATTTTTATGCAAACTACATGTTAGACATAGAGAATCCTTACTAACAACCTATGATCTATAGCCCATATTTAAAGAACCACCTTTGTCTTTTTTTTTTAATGTGGCATCTTTTAAAAAAAATATTTATTTATTTATTTGGCTGCACTGGGTCTTAGCTGTGGAAACGGATCTTTAGTTGCGGTATGTGGGCTCTTTTAGTTGTGGCATGAGTACACTTATTTGCAGCACACATGTGGGATCTAGTTCCCTGACCAGGGATTCAACCCAGGCCCGCTGCACTGGGAGCATGGAGTCTTAGCCACCGGACCACCAGGGAAGTCCAAAAACCACCTTTGTCGGTTTAATCCTCTAGCTGAAAACACAGAACAAAACTGGAATAGTAGTGATTAACTCACCTGGGGAAATGCAGGAATTATATTCTTTTGAAATCACAAGTGCCACCAAATATTTGAGCAAAAGAGAATAGCCAATGATATACAAGGGTTTTCAACCTTTACAGTTTGGGCCAGATAATTCTTGTTTATAGGTGGTTGTCCTGTGCATTGCAGGATGGGTAGCAATATTCCTGGTCTCTATTCATTAGATGCCAGTACTACTATCCCACCCTCTCAGTTATGACAACAAAAAAATGTCTCTAGACATTGCCAAACGTCCCTTGGAGGATGGCAAAACCATCTCTGGTTGAGGGCCACTATTATAAAGTGATAGGAGGATAAAGTTCAAAATTAGATATTCATAAAAAAAAAACTAGAAGATTGCAGTCACAGAGGTATCAATTTGATTTTTTGCATTATCTCAAAGTTTCTCCAAAGATTCACATTTTCCCAATGGAATAATTCCCTCAAGGTACAAATGACACTCCAGAGACAAGAAGAAAAGTTCATTTTATTGTCCAATCATTTTCTTAAAAAAATTTAATTTTTGATAAAATAAAACAAACTTTTAGTACCATAGAAACCTTTCAACATGTACAATGACATATTATTACTATGTACAACTTCAAAAACAAACGCTGCCAGCTCCAAGTAAAGTGATGTTGAACACTGTGACTACACGTAAGCTGTAGGAAATTTCCTAGATGGCCAATGTTTTCCTTAGCTTGGAAAAAAAAGTATACAATTGAAAAATATAAATAAGACCTTCAATCAGTTGAGAATCATAAAAACACTTTCTGAAGTTCAGTCATCTGGATCTTGGGGAATATGTAGTAGTTACGAGAGTTCAACAATTAAAATGAAAGCCTGTGGATATGCAAAACTGAGTATTCCAGGAGAGGTCCTGTAGGTTCACAGTCGGTCTATCAAAAATAAAAGCTATTCTTATTGTGGTGGAACTTGGTATCTGGCTCATATACCATTCTTCACCAGCTCATGGACTCCATTCTCATCAATGATTAAAGGTGCATGGAATTCTTTATCTGCCACATAACTTTCTAGTCCCTACAAGAAGGGTTGAAATGAAACACAGTTAGAAAACTGGTGGACACTAGTCATGTAATGCTGGACTTAATGGCTATAATAATGATATAAAGCATGAATGCCAAGTTGGGTTGAGATACAGAATTTACAAGTCAATAAAAAATCTACTTAGTATACTTTTTAAACTGGGCTTAATGACCTATTTATGGAAGCATAAAACAAAAAACAAAAAGAGGGAAAGTTATTCTGATTATAATAAAAGTTTTAAAGTTAATAAGATGATAATCATTCTTCCTTATAATCATCACTCAGTAGAGCTAACATTCTAAGCAAGGTGGCTGTTTCTGATGCTAGAAGTGAACAATTTGACAAGGATCTCCAGAAAAAAATATTACATATTAGAATAAAGGGGTCCCTACATCCCCCAGTCTTAAAGGTGAAAGTACTAAGCATATGAACAAAACAGACCCACTGAAAGGAAAAATTACATCACACTAAAAAATGACAGATGATTTACCTAAAAAACAAGGTTTATTTTTTAAAAGCCCATTGCATTTCAATGTGTAGGTGAAATGAAATAAACATTAAACATTCTGTTCATGGCAACTAATGGACAGATGCAAAGCCATAACAGGAACTCTCAAAGAGAAGGTTTCTCATTCCCAGGACGAGCTCTTCAGGGCAGGGCCACTGGAAAATGATGTATTTTCTCTAAGGACAACTCTACTTCAACATAAAACAATATCACAATCCTACTTCTAAAAGAATAGGGAAAAAAGCAAAAAGCAAACTTACTTCTCCAGCATAGGAGATAAGAGGAGAGATTTCACATTGTATTGGTACATCATTGGCATCCTTCAAGCTAAGAAAAAAAAAATCAGACACGGTAAAGATTCTGCTTCCCGTGTTACTTGCCAGAGCGAAGATACAGACCATAATTTCCCTCTAAGAAACCTGCAGATAACAAAATTCTCCTAAACAAATAGAACAGATCCTACCCTCATGATCACTTAATTCCCTGAGGAGTAAGTTAACATGAAATCATCATGGTCCAAAAGACACTATCTGGGGTAATCACCAGTAGCTATTCAAAGTACTTCGCCAACATTGACATACTTATCCCTTAATGTACATATCATTTTTTATCATTTCCAAATTTTAAGTTCATAGAGAAGGGACTAGTTACTGAGTACGCACTGTGTTCCAGGCTCACTGCGAGGCATTTTGAATCCTTCGTATTTCATTTTAACCCTGCCACAGCCTTGCATGTTACGTACTAACGTTGACCGACATTCTAAAGCTGCACTGTCCAAGACAGTGGCCACTAGCCACATATGGTTATTTAAACTTAGATTAATGAAAATTTTAAAAATTAATTAAAAATTTAAAATTCAGTCCCTCAGTCATAATAACCACACTTCAAGTGCTCTGTAGCCATGAATGGCTAACGACTACCAAATTGGATAGCACAGATATAGAACATTTCCTTCATTACAGAAAATTCCACTGGACTAAAAGGTCAGTTAAATTATTTCCCAGTACAGCCCAAATCTCCTAGATTAGATTAGCTGAGCTGATTTATTCAATGTTTCAAGGTGCTTCTCGGTTACTTTCACCAAGGTCCCTTTTTTAAGAGCTAAGGCAGAATGCACCCAAGTGAAGGCAAGACCAAAGTCACAACTTGCTTCCTCTAGATCACGTTCTAACATTTATAGCCACCTGCGATCCTGAGTTTCTAAATTATGTAACACAAAAGTCAATAAATAGTGCTTTTAATATGCTTAAAGTCACTAGCTTCGAGGTTTTTCACCATTTCAAGAATTTTACCAGTAAGATACAGGGCACACAAAAATCTACTCTTTTGCAGGCTCAAAACATATTGTCCTTTGTTTTACCAAATATGTGGTCTGAAGCTTTGGTGGGGTCAATAAAATCAGAGGGCTTCTGAGGTTAGCCACACCCAATCTTTCTGTCAACAGAACCATTTAGTGAGCCTTCAAGGCACTCTATACCCTACTCCAACTCACTTGTCCTGCTACTTCCCACTCAAACCAGGCCAGACACATGTACCTTAGATTATTCCAAGTCATTCTCAACTATGGTCCCTTTAACTATCCAAATCATACCCACCCTCCAAGACATAACTTAAGCCCCAACCTTCCTTTGACCACTGCATTTCATAGTGATTGCTCTCATTCAGTTATTTATAAAAAAAATAAATAAATTTATTAGACCTGTGATAAGTCACTGCCTCCTATTATTATTTATACCACACACTTAATACATACTGCCTGATGATGTTACTTTACCTTTATGTATGTGCATCTTGAATCTCACAGTAGGCTGTAAGAAATGACTTATTTCTCTTGTGTAAGCTACTTCAGCACCTGGGATACTAACAGTACCTGAAGGTCTGTGTGCAGGCCTACAAATGCTTGCTGGCTGAATGAATAAATGAACTATTGAGGGTAGATGGATGGCAGACTAATTCAGGTAAAAGATGAACTAAAAAGATGGAGCACATATCTCTCCAGCCAGAGATGTAGATATGTATCAGATTCTATCAAAAGAGCTCAAGAGATCTGGTCCAGACCCTCTGGGGCAGCTTGGAGTCCTATAAAACCAAATAGGAAAATGAGGACCCATTCCATTGATAAGATGTATATAACCCAGCCCCACCTGAACCCCTAAAGGATTTGGTGTGCCAGGAACTGAAGGTGTTTTTGAACCGGAGGAACACACAGCCAACCTGAATATAACTTCCCTTCTAGTACCACAAAGATACCAAAAAAAACTAAGAAAGTTGGATGCCCGAGAAGAGAAAACAGAGGAACTCCTGTCACCAAATGTAAAATCTCAGGAGATAGGCAAATCAGCCCCACACAGCTCTGTCCCCTAATTCTTTAGTCAAGCATCTTTCTGGTAGCTAACACTGTTGAGTAGGTATTCAGGTAAAAAATAAAAATAATGTCATTTTGTCAAAATTCAGCATCCTTGCTTCCATTCTTTCAGCATACCTCCAAGCTGTTTCTTCCCTCTTTTATAAAAAATACTTTCTTTTCATCTCCCATTTTTAAGTAATTTTTTCTACTCTATGAGGGCATTCTTTAGTCCTAAGAATTTCAGCAGGACCTATTTCTAATTCCATGATCTCATTTGGGGCCAAACTTTGATTTCAGTTTAACTATTCAACAAATGGTTAAAATGAAGTAAATGGGGATGGGGGGAGTGTGAAATAAAAGAACTCAAACAAGAACTAAATAATGTTTAAAACTTTTTGTATCTTAACTGAGATAGCTGGATGTTGTTTTCGGTTGTATAATTAAGAAGCTGTTTCACTTTACAGGTTAAAAGCTGTGGTTCAATCAGAAGGAAATTTAGGGTCAAAAATTTATTTTTTTAATTGTAAAAGCAGCTTGCTTCCACATATTAAAGACGATGGATGGGACAGACAATGACAAAGGGCACTGCGTCCCAGCTGCTATGGCATAAGGGGCAATAGTTAGCCATGGCTGCTATAAGAAACTAGCCAGCTCTGTGAGTCCACTTCCTTGTCTCCAGGGCCACATCCCAGAAACACTGACACTCACAGGGACTTGTCTCTACAGGGCAAAGATGAGTGGCACAGGCAGGAAAAAACACACAGATGAAACTGACATCACTGCTACTCTATTTCTGAGAAAACTCCCATCTCCAGATCCTTGCTATGTACACATTTCCCAAATTATCTTAAAAACTTAAAACTCAAACTAAACCTTATTACTTTTAAAGTGTAACAAGAATACCAAGCTGTCTCTTTAGCTATAAAGATAATGGCTTTTTCAAACTCTGTTAGTACCCAAACAAGAGAAGATACATGCTACTTCTAGCTAAAAATTATCAACCATTAAGACAAAAAGACACTTTCTTTAGGAGCAGGAAGTAACTGACTAAAATTAACACAGAGAGACCAAAAATGGAGCTGTTACTATGAGAATAAATCAGAAGAACAGTTTTCTCCACGTTAAGAGCCATCAAATATGTCAAGAGCAGTTAGCCTTTATACTGACAGCATATATCCAATTTGATAAGACACATCTGCAGAATGTTATTTTTATCTAGCTTATGCTAAAAGGGGTATGCTGGGATCCAAATTTGTTCTCCCTGGCCTGTAACCTGCTCTAGATTTTATCTTTTACTTGTTAACTTGTCACTACAGGCTCAAATACCTATGGTCAAATTTTTTAGAAAAGCATGCTCCCCATTTCCAGCATGCACTGAGATTCTGAGTTAGTGTCATCCAGCGAGATACCTGCCACCAAATAAGCAGTACCCCCACCAAAGCTTCAACCATCCACCCCGCAGACCACCAAAAGGCAGAGAGCACTAAACTACAATGCCAGTTAGTATGGAGGGAAGCACAGCCCCATCACCATGCACTGCAGGCAGGCTGGTATATTTACTTGTGATTGACATCAGCTGTGATGGTCTCTGACTTTCCATTTGTAGCACTGCTATGTAGGAACAAATAAGCATTAATGGGAAAGGAAACATACCAAACAATAAAAATGAAGTGGAACTGCAAAATATACTTGACCGAAAGGCATGTATTTATGATAAATTATAAACTTGGCAAAGGAGATCTGTGCGGGTAAAAAAAATGAAAAACAACTCAGTGGTCAAAGATGAAGCATGAGGACCATCTGACATGGCACAGAGCAAGCCTGTTGACAAGACAGAGCCTGAAAGTAGCCTTGGACTGCGAGACAGTCTACCACTGCTCCTTTTTGTAAAAACATAGTTATGGACCAGTAAGTTCCAATGCCCAATGTTCTAACCTTTACCAAGGCATTCTAGAGCTTTTGTGCATACAAACAGTCTTTTTATCCCTTAAGAATATAAATTATATGGCAGAATGTTTTTTACAGAAGTATAGAAACATCGAATGATTTAGAAAGGGGGAATTCTAGGTGCCAAAAGGGGTTTTATCAAAAAACATAAGACATAGCTTAAAAGTGCTTTATCTCACATTTGAATAGCCCCAAGGATCTTCTTTTTTTTTTTTTAATTCTAAAATCCTAAAACGTTTCCAAAGTTTGAGTATCAGTGAATGTAAGTAGCATGCACATCCCTTCCTGGCACCTCCCTCAGCAATCTGAAAGTGCCATGATGAGAACTGAAGTATGCCTATGTCTCATAGGCAGCCTGTGGGTGGCAGGTCTTTTGTGGGTTGGAGGGCAGGGGCTCGTAGATAGCACTTAAGTGAGGCCACAGATATATGGGCAGCAAAAAATCAATCCTCTTGCGCTGTGGCATAGTGGCCTCTGATGGACTTTAACCATGGGGCACACCAGAAGAATTACCTACTGACCATTATTCAGTAGGAGTCAGTTCACTGACACAGTAGAGAGGCATCCAAAAAACCAAGAGCTTTAGAAGATTCCTCTTTAAAGGGAAGTAAAGCTATTGTTCTCTTTGTTAACAGGCCAAGCCTTCATTACTTCACATCAGGATCTGCCCACATCAATACTTTGCTTTTTTAAAAGTTCTAGGAATACATCAGAGATAGAGGAAAAAGAAGTCCAAGAGGAGAAGCCCAGGAAGCATCCACACAGAAGAGAAAAGGCATCAACCTACCGCGGAATTGCTGGGAGGCGAGAGCCATTTTCATCTATGAAGTGGCCCCCGGCATTGAGGACCCAGCAATGATGAAGGGACATCAAAGCATGCCTTGCAGTAGTGGGGTTGTCCTTCCCGTTCTGACTGTCTGCATTCTTCAGTGGGGAAAACTCATCTTCCCGTAATACTTCATACACCACAAACTTCCTAGAGTAGAACCATACAAACACTGCTTTATTATGAAATAAAACTGTGCACACAGCTTCTGACTCCTCTCTATATAGCTAAGCCTTTGGTCTTCAATTACAGTCTCTCTTAATCCAATTTCAAACGAATGCTGAAAGAAATAATGTTCATCCCTGGATGAAATAAAGTTGGAATTCTCTTCTCTCTGCAAAATGAAAAATTATTTCCAACCCCAACAATAAAATACTTCATCTTAAGTCAGATTAGAAATGTTAATACAAAAAGATCATATTAGTATCTATTCTGAAACAAAAAAACAGGCAAAAAGGATGATTTAGAAATGTATATAGGAAGATGACTTCTGCATTTTCATATTGGTCAAGTTCTGAGACACAAATCTCAACATCAATGTGATCTTTAACAGAGAGCTGTATAAGATAAAAACATGTTCACTGAAACATTTACTCATAGATCAGTAAGACATCCTAAACACAAAATGGGCCAATTCTCTATCTCAACCTTTTCTGTCTCTCAGCCAAAATAAGTGACTTTAACAATTCTGCAGGAGAGTCAGATAATAAACTAACTGAAATTTTTTAAAAAGTACCCACAGGCAACACAAACCATATTCTTGGATTGGTGGTTTCACACTAGAGGATGATAATGAGTCAAAACTATACACTCACAATCAAAATGCCATAACTGACAATATACACTGTCAACTGTTTTCTGAAAAGAGTGTTTTGCCTAGAAGAGTAAAGGGCAACATTTCAAGACATACTTAATCTTACTGATGTTATTCGAAACATACTTTGCAAACTGGAAGATGTCAAAGACAAATTTTTCCATCTTTATTCCATTTGGTTTGTCTGGCTTAATTAACTGCCCCTGGGAATCCACATATGGAATCTTCTTCTGAGCCACATGGTGCTGCAACTGAGGTTCATAAATACTAAGTAGGAAAAGAAAAAAAAAAACATAATCACTTTCCAAATTTAAAATGCCAGAGAATCTGATAATCATACTCAGGAGCAAACGCACCAACAATGAGTACTAAGATTTCAAAGGGAAAAGCATTTGTTAAATTTCAGTTCAAGTTTAAATATTAAATGAATAGATTTCCCTATTCATTTCCATAAATTAAAAAAAATCAAATCATGATCTCCAAAATAAAAAAATACACACACAGCTCACACCAACATCTCTCCCATGATTTCCATGTCTTTTATAAAATGTTCCACTCTTCGCCCCAACTTTCCCAACTGAGATACCATCAAGTGTTAGATGGAAAGAAGAGTATTTATAATTACTTTGGATGAATTAATAACACAGCTGCAAAAAGCATAGTGGAATGGGAAATATTTTGGAACCGGAGTTGAAATTCTAAAGTAAACCTGAAAATGGAAATCAGAAGAAAGCTGTAATAGCAATTCTCATATCAGACAAAATAGACTTTAAAGACTATTACAAAAGACAAAGAAGGACACTACATAATGATCAAGGGATCAATCCAAGAAGATATAACAATTGTAAATATTTATGCACCCAACATAGGAGCACGTCAGTACATAAGGCAAATGCTAACAGCCATAAAAGGGGAAATCAACATTAACACAATCATAGTAGGGGACTTTAACACCTCACTTTCACCAATGGACCGATCATTCAAAATGAAAAAAAATAAGGAAACACAAGCTTTAAATGACACACCGAACAAGATGGACATGACTGATATTTATAGGACATTCCATCCAAAAACAACAGAATACACTTTCTTCTCAAGTGCTCATGGAACATTCTCCAGGATAGACCATATCTTGGTCACAAATCAAGCCTTGGTAAATTTAAGAAAATTGAAATCATATCAAGAATCTTTTCCAACAACAATGCTATGAGACTAGATATCAATTACAGGAAAAAAAACTGTAAAAAAATACAAACACATGGAAGCTAAACAATACGCTACTAAATAACCAAGAGATCACTGAAGACATCAAAGACAAAATCAAAACATACCTATAAACAAATGACAATGAAAAGATAACAACCCAAAACCTATGGGATGCAGCAAAAGCAGTCCTAAGAGGGAAGTTTATAGCAATACAGTTCTACCTCAAGAGACAAGAAAAATCTCAAATAAACAACCTAAACTTACACCTAAAGCAATAGAGAAAGAAGAACAAAAAAACCCAAAGTTAACAGAAGTAAAGAAATCATAAAGATCAGATCAGAAATAAATGAAAAAGAAATGAAGGAAACAACAGCAAAGATCAATAAAACTAAAAGCTGGTTCTTTGAGAAGTTAAACAAAATTGAAAAATCATTAGCCAGACTCATCAAGAAAAAAGGGAGAAAAGTAAAATCAACAGAATTAGAAATGAAAAAGGAAAATAACAACTGACACTGAAGAAACACAAAGGATCATGAGAGATCACTACAAGCAATTATATGCCGATAAAATGGACAACCTGGAAGAAATGGACAAATCCTCAGTAAAGCACAACCCTCTGAGACTGAACCAGGCAGAAATAGAAAATATAAACAGACCAATCACAAGCACTGAAATTAAAACTGTGATTAAAAGTCTTCCAATTAACAAAAGTTCAGGACCAGATGGCTTCACAGGTGAATTCTACCAAACATTTAGAGAAGAGCTAACACCCACCCTTCTCAAACTCTTCCAAAATACAGCAGAGGGAGGAACACTCCCAAACTCATTCTATGAGGCCACCATCACCCTGATACCCAAACCAGACAAAGATATCACAAAAAAGAAAAACTACAGGCCAATATCACTGATTAACATAGATGCAAAAATCCTCAACAAAATACTAGCAAACAGAATCCAACAGCACATTAAAAGGATCATACACCATGATCAAGTGGGGTTTATCCCAGGAATGCAAGGATTCTTCAATATACACAAATCAATCAATGTGATACACAATATTAACAAATTGAAGGACAAAAACCATATGATAATCTCAATAGATGCAGAAAAAACTTTTGCCAAAATTCAACACCCATTTATGATAAAAACTCTCCAGAAAGTAGGCACAGAGGTAACCTACCTCAACATAATAAAGGCCATATATGACAAACCCACAGCCAGCATCGCTCTCAATGGTGAAGAACTGAAACCACTTCCTCTAAGATCAAGAACAAGACAAGGTTGCCCACTCTCACCACTATTATTCAACATAGTTTTGGAAGTTTTAGCCACAGCAATCAGAGAAGAAAAAGAAGTAAAAGGAATCCAAATCAGAAAAGAAGAAGTAAAACTGTCACTGTTTGCAGACGACATGATACTATACGTAGAGAATCCTAAAGATGCTACCAAAAAACTACTAGAGCTAACCAATGAATATGGTAGAGTAGCAAGATACAAAATTAATGCACAGAAATCTCTTGCATTCCTATACACTACTGATGAAAAATATGAAAGAAAAATTAAGGAAACACTCCCATTTACCATGCAACAAAAAGAATAAAATACCTAGGAATAAACCTACCTAAGGAGACAAAAGACCTGTATACAGAAAACTATGAGACACTGATGAAAGAAATTAAAGATGATAAAAACAGATGGAGAGATTTACCATGTTCTTGGATTAGAAGAAACAACACTGTGAAAACGACTATACTACCCAAAGCAATCTACAGATTCACTGCAATCCCTATCAAACTACCAACTGCATTTTTCACAAAACTAGAACAAAAAATTTCACAATTTGTATGGAAACACAAAAGACCCCGAATAGCCAAAGCAATCTTGAGAAAGAAAAATGGAGCTGGAGCAATCAGCCTCCTGGACTTCAGACTATACTACAAAGCTACAGTAATCAAGGCAGTATGGTACTGGCACAAAAATAGAAATATAGATCAGTGGAACAGTATAGAAAGCCCAGAGATAGACCCACGCACCTATGGTCACCTTATCTTTGATAAAAGGAGGCAAGAGAATACAATGGAGAAAAGACAGCCTCTTCAATAAAGTGGTGCTGGGAAAACTGCACAGCTACATGTAAAAGAATGAAATTAGAACACTTCCTTACACAAAAATAAACTCCAAATGGACTAAATGTAAGACCAGGCACTATAAAACTCTTACAGGAAAACATTGGCAGAACACTCTATGACATAAGTAACAGCAAGATCCTTTTTGACCCACCTCCTAGAGAAATGGAAATAAAAACAAACAAATGGGATCTAATGAAACTTAAAAGCTTTTGTACAGCAAAGGAAACTACAAACAAGATGAAAAGACAACCCTCAGAATGGGAGAAAATATTTGCAAATGAAGCAACTGACAAAGGATTAATCTCCAAAATATACAAGCAGCTCATGCAGCTCAATATCAAAAAAACAAACAACCCAATCCAAAAATGGGCAGAAGACCTAAATAGACATTTCTCCAAAGAAGATATACAGATTGCCAACAAACACATGAAAGGATGCTCAACATCACTAATCATTAGAGAAATGCAAATCAAAACTACAATGAGGTTATCACCTCACACAGGTCAGAATGGCCATCATCAAAAAATCTACAAACAGTAAATGCTGGAGAGGGTGTGGGGAAAAGGGAACCCTCTTGCACTGTTGGTGGAATGTAAATTGATATAGCCATTATGGAGAATAGTATGGAGGTTCCTTCAAAAACTAAAAAGAGAACTACCATATGACCCAGCAATCCCACTACCGGCCATATACCCTAAGGAAACCATAATTCAAAGAGTCTTGTACCACAGTGTTCACTGCAGCACTATTTACAATAGCCAGGACATGGAAACAACCTAAGTGTCCATCGACAGATGAATGGATAAAGAAGATGTGGCACAAATATACAATGGAATATTACTCAGCCATAAGAAGAAATGAAATTGAGTTATTTGTAGTGAGGTGGATGGACCTAAAGTCTGTCATACAGAGCGAACTAAGTCAGAAAGAGAAAAACAAATATCGTATGCTAACATATATATATGGAATCTAAAAAAAAAAAGTTCCGATGAACCGAAGGGCAGGACAGGAATAAAGGCAGAGACATACAGAATGGACTTGAGGACATGGGGAGGGTGAAGGGTAAGCTGGGACGAAGTGAGAGAGTGGCATGGACATATAGACACTACCAAATGTAAAACAGATAGCTAGTGGGAAGCAGCTGCATAGCACAGGCAGATCAGCTGGGTGCTTTGTGACCACCTAGAGGGGTGGGATAAGGAGGGTGGGAGGGAGACACAAGAGGGAGGGGAAATGGGGATATACATATGCATATAGCTGATTCACTTCGTTATACAGCAGAAACTAACACAACACTGTAAAGCAATTATACTCCAGTAAAGATGTTAAAAAAAAAAGTAAAGCTGAGTAACTTTTAAAAAAGTAGATAGTCATCTTAAATGTCTAAAAAGCAATCAAGTAAAGAATCAGATATTGAGAATGTCCTTCATTTTAAAATCTGGTGTGATAAAATAGCTCTTATTTTATCCTTAGTTAGCACTACTATGCTGATCTCCATCCTTGTCTCACGTTCTTTTTTCTTTACTTTCTAATGCACTAGTTCCTAAATGCTAGTCTGAGAACCAGCTAAATTAAATGGTGTGGACAGCTTGTTAAAAATATGGATGTCTGCATCCACCTCCAGAAATTCTGATTCAGTAGATGTAGGGTAGACATCTGTATTTTTTAAGGTTTCCAGTTGTGGTAGAGAGAGGGTATTCCCTTTCTTATTCTTTGCTTCTCCAGAACCTAGCACAGCTGGAGGGAGGGAAGTAAGAGAAGAGCGAGAACTGCTTTGGACTCCAGTTAATGCACTGAGGAGAATGGGCTACTACAAATTTGCACTCGATGATATATCTTACTAAAAACAACTACAATGTCAGGTAAACTTCCATTTGATAAAGATGCTCCTCAGAAAGGAAGATGAATCATGTACGATATGGACTTGAAGTTTCTTCCTACTTCTCAAGTGACTTAGCTTCAGATTAACAATAAATAAAAATTTTTAAAAGCCCCCATCTTGCCCATACTTGACAACATCTCTCAGAAATGGTACAGTGAAGAAATGGTTGGCAATGTTCCCCGCATTGAACAGCAGTCGTCCATCTGAGCTTCGTTTTTGAGCTGTAGACAGAGAAATCTCACTATATTCCACCACCTGGTATACTCCATCCACTCGGCAAACCACTCCAACTGGTTCTGTAGGGTTCGTTTTCTCTACCACCTGCCCACCAAAGGAAGACAACAGTAGAGAAAGAAATTCAATCAGGCACTGCATTGGAGATCTGTCATTTTCCAAGACCACATTTACAATTTTACTTATTTTATCTTTAAGGTATTAAGTCAAGAGGAATCTTTAGATAATCATCTATCTGGGAAGAGGTAAATTATCTCCCTCCAATTTATCATCTAACTAAACTGTACAGCAGAAATTCCATCATATACATAGGGCCCAGAAGAAATCACATTGGACTGGGAATAACTAAATAAGGAATCTATGTTCCCCCAAATATGTTTTTATTATTGAATTTATCCTTAGCCACACTCAACTACTTTGAGAATAAATGAAACAAAATCTCTCTGAGATTCACAAAACAAAAGAAGTAAGGCATTTTGCCTCTCATTTTGCACAAACCAATATTTCATTTGAAAATGGTGTTTCTTTCATTTTCGTTCATGAATACAGCAAATTCCTTATTTTTCAGGGACTTGGCTAGGAGGTAGGAGGGTTAGAGCGGGCAGGTCACAGTGTTCCACTCCACCTTCAATCAGAAAAGCCCACTCATATTTATGTTTTGCAGGCTAGGTTTTGTTTGAAGTAAGAGGTTCTATGCTTTTTTAAAAAGTTGAAAACCAGTGATTTGATAATCTAGCAAAGACTCTAGGATGATCAGGGAGCTGAGAGAAAAGTATTTGGTCAAAATCAGAGGGAAAACATAAGAGTATGTAATTTTAAAAAACCTCACAGGTGATTCTGATACCCCACTACCCTAAGCATATATCACTGACCTAAATTAAGTGTTTAGAATAAAATTATGAAGCAATTGTATGCAATGCACTAACAGAAAACTCAAGCCTCAGATGAGATGAATATCCAGCAGAAAATCAAACAATTAAAATATATGAAGATATTATTTTTGCCCTGTTCGATTAACAATTCAGCATATTCCAGAGTATTTTGAAAAATCTGTCCCCACTTTGAAAAGTCTATGCAAACTATACATGAAATTATATCAATAAAATTAAAGCTTTTCTTCAGCAACTGATCTCTTAAAATAAATACAGCCAGTGGCAGTCCCTTCCAGACAACTAAAGCCACTATTGAGCACTTAGTTTACACAGCAATTAGAGATATAGGCACTGAGTGTAGCTCAGTGAGGCTGGGCTACTGGATACGTAGGCCTGCTGTGTAGTTTCACAGTTTGCTGCCCTGAAAGGAGTACAGTATTCAATGAAAAGAAACCTTCTACCACAGAAGTGGATTAAACTGGAGGGAAACATACAGCAAAATTATTTAAACCAATCATGGACCTATTTGCAATTCTAGTCTATCACTTCACATTCTCTACAGTAGGTATCTCAGTAGACAGGGAATCTGGAATAGATTCCTCCCATTCCCATTAAAACACACACACACACACGAGGTTTGTTTTCCAGTCACTTCTATACAACCCTACTCCTAACCAGCCATAGAAAATAAAAATAAGCGTATTCACACTTTACTTCCCAACTGCTAATCTGCCAGTAAAAGGTTTACTTTTATAACAACTATGAACCTCCAAATACTATAAAAGTCCAGATTACAAAAGAAAGCATTTGTAAAGTACATGAAGTTGGAAGTCAGTTTATATTCTACAGAAAAGATTTACAGCATAAAATTAAGAGGTCTCTTGATTTCCTACAAGTTAAATCCTGAAAAGCTGAGTTCAAAGTAACACTTTAACCTCAAAGTTACTGCAACTGCTTTACAAAATTATCTTTTCTTTTTTAAAACACTTTTTAAAGGAATTTTTTTTTTAATTTAATTTATGTATTTATTTATTTATTTATTTTTGGCTGCATTGGGTCTTCATTGCTGCGTGTGGGCTTTCTCTAGTTGCGGTGAGCGGGGGCTACTCTTTGTTGCGGTATGTGGGCTTCTCATTGCAGTGGCTTCTCTTGCTGCGGAGCACAGGCTCTAGGCACGCGAGCTTCAGTAGTTGTGGCACGCAGGCTTCAGTAGTTGTGGCTCGCGGGCTCTAGAGCGCAGGCTCAGTAGTTGTGGCACACAGGCTTAGTTGCTCCACGGCATGTGGGATCTTTCCAGACCAGGGATCAAACCCATGTCCCCTGCACCGGCAGATGGATTCTTAACCTCTGTGCCACCAGGGAAGCCCTAAAATTATCTTTAATTAACAATCATTCCTACTCTCTCAGCTACGTACTTTTGTAAACCACTCCACTAAGTCTTTTCTCAAGGCTCTCACTCCATAAAAAATACTTAATTCACCAAGACAGGAGCCTATTAAAGAATTAAAAAAGAATTCCCTGCATAGAATTCTACTACACACTATGCATCACTCCCTAATTTAGGTGTTTTTTAAAATATATTTTAACATCTTGATTTTTTAAATTAAAAGGTGGGAGGACAGATTACATAGATGATTTCTACTATTTCTAAAAGTTTTTAACGTATACCAGTCTTGTAATATTTCGGTTCCATCTGAATATGTATTTATGCATTCATTGAGTGACTGTTACATTATATGCCAGACACAGAACTAGGCAGGAAGACTGAGGCAGGATTTGTCCTAGAGGACCCAGGGGAAATGGAGAAGAGAGAATGGTTGTATTTATATCCCTGTATGATTAATATACTCATAAAAGTTGGCATACCAATTCAATGTTTTTTGAGCTGCCAGCAAAAACATAATTAATCAAAAGAATTTGGCTTTATAAATGTGATATAATACTAAAACTAAGAGTTGGGAAACAGTTCTAATCCTGCCTCTGCTAATGTGATGAAGGACCTTGAGCCTGGAACTTATTTAGTACTGGAACTCAGAGTGTCCATTTCTGAGATCAAAGGGGTTGACCAGATAGATGATCTCTGAGGTCCCTCCCAGGTTCAATATTCTCTAATCATTTAGAATTTAAATTGATTCTGAAGCTCAGAGCAGTAAAATTTTAAGTTTCTATTTTAGGAAGAAGAGTGACACCAAGTGGAACAAAGTCAGAAACACAGTTTTGTTTTGTTTTTTAAAGCTTAGTAGCTACGTAATTAAAATCCAATGCACTATTTCTATTACAGTTTAGTAGCTATTTACAATACAGCACAGATACTCATAGAGTACTGAAATGGATAGAGGTCTTCAATCAATGAACTAAACCAACCCTTTACTTTCAGAGTCAGGAGGAGTCTTCTTAGGTCTACCAGCTTAATCTCTCAAAACTTGTACTAGTAAATTTAAGACTTCAGCTTCTGTGACTTTGCATTAGATTTGTAGATAAATTTGGAGAGAAATGACATCTTTATAATAGAAAATTTCCAACCAAGGATATGATATGTCTCTTATGGCAGCTCTTCTTTTTAAATTCATATATTTAAAATTTATATGTAGTTTAATTTGCTTTTGTCAGAAGCCTATACGGTTTTTGCTTCTGGGAAATAGGTCTTCCCTTCATGTCGATTTTAAAATTATTCTAACACAACACTGTAAATCAACTAAACTCAAATAAAAAAATAAAAATAAATAAAATTATTCTAAACTTTCTTCTATCATCTTTATGGTTTTTTACTTGGTAATGCATTTGAAATTGATTTTGGTATGAGCTCTGAGGGAGACATCTTACTTTATTTTTAGCCAGTTATCCCATTCATTTCCCCCCAATGAGCTGAAATGCCATCTTTACGTGAGTTTGTTTCTGACTGATCTGTTCCATTAACCTGTCATTCTATTCTGGTTTCAGTACTACACTCCTAGTTACTTTTTATTTACAACCCATTTTAATATCTGATAGATTGTCTTCAACCCTCTTCCTTCCTTATCATCATCTTTTTTCAACATTTTCCTGGTCATCTTTACAATCTAAACTTTATTTATTTATTCTAAACTTTACCATCATTTTGTCAAATGTCCCCAAAATAGTCTCACTAAGACTTTGATCAGGATTGTGTTACACTTTAATTCTGTGAGAACTGATACCTTTACAGATTTCCAGGAAAGTAATATTTACATTAACATTTTCAAATCTTCCAAAGTGTTATTAAGGTCTTTGATGTCATAAAGGCAAGTCTCTTATATTATCATCTATGAAACCAAAAAAAACTGCTAAAAAGAACTATGCCAAGGACAGCCATATTATATGGCATTACAAACCTCCCTCTGTCTCAACATCAGTATGTTTGTGGTCATTCATGCAGTTATTTTATCTCTTTAATTGTCCTTATCCCCTATCTGCGTATTTCCAACTTATTCACAAGACTATCATGAGTTACCCTGTCAAATGCCTTACTGAAGTCTACATCTGCTATTTCTACCATATTTCCTTTACCTACTACTCCAGTAACTTTGTCATAGGAAGAAACTGGGTTAATCTGATCAAATACAACTTGATATTAATGAATCCAACAACTTGATATTAATAAGCCCATCCCAGGCCTAGTGATGACCATTCACTTTCCCAGGTACTTACAAATCATCCTCGCATATTTTAAACTCTTACTTGTGATGGACTAAGCATACATCATTATTTCTAGAATCAAATGTTGCCAATTTAAGAAAAAAAGTGGGTGCGGGATAGTTTAGTTACTTTCGAAGATGAATGATTCTAAAATATCCAAATCACCCTAATAAATCTAGTTTGACTCCTGGAATGTATATACTGACAAGAGAAAGACCACTTAAAGCCTCATTATAGTTGAGAAAGGCATTACCTTTGCTCCACAGTCTGCTCCTTTCTGAATGCAAAATCCAATGAACCGTGGGTCTGCCACTTTTACTAATATGTTGTCAACACAATAGACATGAATGCTCCAAATGCCTCTTTGCTCCATATCCTCCACAATATTCTGGGCTGCAAGAGCCCGATAAAGACCACCATTCCCATCTGGGAAATAAAATAGCCTGTTAGTAGCACACCAGAACTCAGTGTGACGGCAACCCAAAGATTGTTTAATGTTTCTCAACTGGGATGAAGATCTCTGAAAACCAGTTTTACATTACAGGGCCAAGAAAACTGAATGTCCATAAGGAAGGATCCAGGTGTCAAAAAGTTATACTACGTGATTTTGAAGGTAATTTAGCATAAGTATAATAACATTATTAATGTAGGGCTAGGCAACCCCAAAGAACATACTTTTCTTTTTAACTCAGCCCTTTTAACAATTTGGCCTATAATATATTGTGAAACATAAAATTCTTTAACAGGCAATAATTATTTTATAACATTTCAAGTTTTATTTGTATGATTCAAGTTAGCTCTGTATTTATAGCCCCAACACTGACAATTTCATCCATCTCAACAATAAAAATACCTGAGTATTGATACCAAATGATTTGTTAAGAAACCAGATTAATATGAAGGTCTATGGTGATTTAAACTAAATATATGTAAAAGCCTCTTCTTTCCCCATCTATTTTTAGTGCTGCTTTAATGTACTTCTTCCAACAACAACCTCAGCTACAATTTAAATGACAAAAAATTAGACAACTTCACAAAACAAAGCTAAAAATAGTAAACTCTTCTATTAATTAAAAAGAATTGAGTGGGGGGGGGAAAGAGTTGAGATGAAATAAAAGCCTACACCTGCAAAGCACCACTGTAAATAATGTTTTTATTTCCTTTCAGCCTTTCCTTCAAGAAGAGCTTCACAGAGATGAGAATCTGTTGACACATTTACTTTTATAGTGGGATCATACTTATGGTCACTATATGTGGCTACACAGGCAGCACACTGCCCAATCCTAGGGATGCCATTAGCAAACTACAACTGTGCATGCAGCTCTGTATTTCTCATTCTCTTACTTAACCTACTGAAACTATTTCGCTTTGTCAATTAATATCTCCACACAATTATTTCAATACTGTTTAAGAATTAATGCTACAGGCAAACTATAATCTAGCCTCTTATTTTTTAAGCAGCAGATGGTTTCCAATTTTTCACTACAATAAACAATGTAGCCATGAACAATACTGTATATAAAATACTGGGTAAAGAGAATAAATACTCTGAATGCTGCTCAAATTGCTCTCAAGAGCAGACATCCACAGCAAGTATAAAAGCATATCCATTTCACCCATGGGCATTTACATTTTTTTTAATCATTGCCAAATTTAAAAATAATTAAAATATTAATTTTTAACATCCAAATCACCATATTAAAAAAATCAAAACTTAAAGAGCTACATATCGTAAATCAACTGTACTTTAAAAAAACAATTTAATGAGTTGTGTTACTACCACTTCTAGTCACCATTAAATAAGAATGGTTACAAACCTGGAGCCATAGAAACCTTGTTCTTCTCTTCCAAAATAATTTTCCCATCAAAACTCATAGCAGGCAGCATTCCCTGCCGAAAAAAGATTACATTCTCTTTTTTTAAACCAAAGTGTTTGTGCTTTGTGAAGAATTCCTTTGTAGATTCCATTGTTCTGCCACTGGTCATTATATACCTTGCAAGAGAAAAGTAAATCTTCTAAGCCATAGCGCTATGTGAATTAGGGCAAAGTAAAGTCTTGTCTATTTCCTAAACTAAAGAAAATTTTTGAGAGCACTGTTTATTGTTTTCACTTCCTTCATCCTCTTCCTGGATAAGGCAGCATTAGCTGCTACCCAAGGGGAATTTCTTCCAGTAACTTCATCAATCCTTATGTATAAAATAAATCTGTAACAATATTAAAACATATCTCCTGCCACAGAAAGCCTACAGCTGGCTCAAGTAAACATTTTAGAACTCTGAAAAGTGTATTCTAGGTTGAAATCTCCTATTCTAGTAATAGGGAGAAAAGGGTAAATGTAATGCATTCTAATTATCTCTTATGGTTCTTTTTACAAAAATTTTGAAATGGAATCTGGGCTCTGCTCACCCTTTATTTAAAATCATAAAAGTGTAATTATACTCTCTGTTGTCACAAAACTCCAACCCATGTCACCGTAGCAAAAGAGAAAAAAATTCTATCTAAAACCATAATTAGTGACTACAATAGCTTTTCCCATTACTAAAATGTAAACCATATATAAGTAGGGATTTTTGTCTGTTTTGGTTCTGTCTGTCTCGGTTCCCAGCACCCAGAAGTAGGTACTCAATTAATATCTGTTAAATGAAAAACATTATATCATTTCCCAGCATAGTCAATATCTGATTAACAAATTATCCTGGGCATTATGAGTATTATGAAGCCTGGGCACAAAAACTTTGGGCATCATGATTTAGATGACAAAAGAAGTGACTAAACTGTTCCACATAAGAAAAATAAATTCTGAGCTGTGAGGAGAAAGAAAAAGAAGAAAATCCAACATGATAGTGGGAGGCCAGGGCTGTAGGTAGAATTTTGGCCACTTAGAACACAGACGTCCTTCAAAAATCCCCAAGGGAATCAAAATGAAGAAAATAGTTCACAGCTGGCCAATACCATCCTTAATAGCTAGAAAAGCTGAGGAAATTACAAAAAGCCTATTTTTAAAGGCATCAGAGAGCTACAAAAGCAACATGGATTAGAACTAAAATTCAAGAGAGTGAGAATCTTTCAAAGGAGAGCTGAAGATATGCAGCTGCCTTTTCCTGGGGGTATTTGCTGATGGGGGTAAAGGCTAGTGGTAGAGAATCTGAGCTTGGACCAGGCAGAAGGACAGAGAAACCAGCAGAGTTTTTGTTGGTCACCTGGGGCTAAAATAACAACATTAGGGACTTGAGGGATTTCAAACGCACAGCTGGTTTCCCCCTCAAAACATGCTAACTTCCAAAGCTGCTCTGAGAAACAGATTCAAGAGCTAAATCAAAACCTTTTAAAAAACAGAGCAGAATTTCCTGTAATCTCTTGGTGTTTAGAAGATGAACACTGGCCGAGATAGGCCCTGGTGACCTGACATACTATCAGAGACTGAGAATCCCAGTTTGGCCCACAGCAGAGAAATCAATGGGGCTTTCAGCTGGTGTGTATGGGAGAAGGGTGAGGTTTCAGGTGGACTAGATAACCCAATATTTAAGGATATGAGTTTCTAGAGTGAGAGAACCCACGGAGTGCCCACAGCAGTGACTGAAAATAGATCCATACCACGTCGTCATGAAATTTCAGTTACTAAAGATAAAAAGAGACCCCAAATTCTTTCAGAGCAAAAGGGGGGAAAAAAAAAAGATTGGGAATCAGAGTGGCAATGGACCTCTCCAAAGCAATGCTGAAACAATGGAGCAATGCTTTCAAATTTCAGAGGGAAACTGATTTTCAATCAGAAATTCTATACATAAACAAACTACCAATCAATATGAAGTTTCTAGACCTAGAGAACCCTCTGAGTACCCAAAGGTACTCAGGTAGGGATTAAAAGTTGGAGGTGAGTATATATTGCTCATTAAGGCTACAGTGATTATCTATCTAGCTGTAACACATATTATTTTAACATATATGGTAAATTATAGCTCCCAAGAAAATCTGTAGTAACAGGAAACACATCTGCCTATGAATAAAGTACATATGCATTTTGAATATTATAAACCAATATATGTTCAGACACTGTCCCATAATGAGAAATATCTTACCACGGAATGATGCATTTGTTGCCATGATATTTTTCAGCTAACTGTTGAAGCTTCAGGATACGCTCTGCTTGAATCTGAAAAAGTGTCTTATGGGATGGCAAACCAACATCATACATCCCCTTGGGATATGCAACACCAAGTCTTGTCCCCTGCCCACCAGCTAGAAGAAGAACTGCCACTTTGTTCTGAGAAATCTGGAAAAGTCCTAAAAAAGAAAATACGTGTATCACTCTATAGTTCAACACTTTAGGATTACATATACAAAGGTAGCTGCAAAGAGTCACCCTATCTGCATAAGCCATAAAGACAAGGAATTCACAAGTAATCATGGATGACTATCTTGTTAATAAAAACATTTTTATTATTAAAAAATTAAATTTATATAACCCAACCAAACACCAAACAATGAATAGTATACTTTAATGAACTAATAATTTTTATTCTAATAAGGTTGGAAGGCAAAGACCAAGAGATGTTATAAATGTTTTAAAAGCACTTGACAACTTACCAGATGTGGCAAGTTAAGAAAAAGATAGGATAAAAGCAGATCCCTAGGCTTCAGGATGAATGATGATGCTATTAAATTACCTCCAGCTGATAAATCAATCAATAACAATTAATCAATCAATGAGCATATAAACATATAGACAAGCTACCATCCAGTAAATGTAAAGAAAAGAAACCCTGAGTTGGGAAAGCAGTGTAGTCCAACGGTTAAGAAGCCGGGCTCTGAAGTCAGGACACCTGGGTTTGAAACCCAACTCAAGTGAATGAGCTTAGGGGATGTGCCTGCAAAAGGGCATCAGGAGACTTTGTGGAATGATGGAAATGTTGTATATCTGATTGGGGTGGTAGTTACATGGGTGTGTAAATTTGCTAACAACTCATAAAACTAGTGCATTTTATTGTATGTAATTATACTTCAGTACAATTTATTAAAATGCCTTCTTTTTTTTTTAAATAGGCCATCTATTGCAGCTCAGAAGGATGTGACATGGAGTTTTTTTGAAACTGTAAGTGAAACTATAAATGTTATTAAGAGACAGAGGCTCTCAGTTTGGATTAAAAATAAAATAAAATAAAATCTTGCCATGTACCACTTCTAAGAGCTACCTCATAACTCTAAGGTAGACAGCTTCAGCACCAGAAGGTAGAGTAGCTTGTGGGAAGAGGCAACAAAGAAACTGGATCTCTGGGAAGCTAGAAAAGCTGTAAAAGCTCAGATGTGATAAAGCAATGGTTGATGGGTTTTGTTCTATTTTCTGAATTTCATACTTTCATTAAAATTCTCAGAAATTCTACGAATAAGGCAGGCCACTATCCACAATTGTAGGCCAAGCCAGAGGGGGCAGTGGTGGCCAGTATCAATTATTATTATTTTTCACATCTTCAGGGAATGCGGGTTTGTCTAATTTACCAGCTTTATGCTTTATGTTTTTGATATATTGGGCTTTCCTAAAGCTAATATACTAGTACATTGTGAACTTAAAGAAATATTCTTAATAAATCCATTATAAAATGAGAACTGTCCTGATTCTACAATCTGTCTTCACTAGTAACTAAGTACAGCCAAGGATGTTATGCAAGAACTTTCTAGCAATTTTTTCAATCAAAAAATTTAAAAGTACGTTAGATATTTCCATAATTCTCACCTTTGATGTAAAGCTGAGAGCTTAGCTATCTGAGAATTAATTTTCTCTCGTTCTTCCTTGCCTATAACTAGATTGTCCTTGTCCTTTTCTCCATGGAATTTCATTGTACCTTATCAGAGTTTGAAAATAAAATACCAGGGGTAATGTTAGACTCCAAAATAGTAACTAAAATCTAAAAGGTAGGTATAATTTTCCCCATTTTAGAGATAATAGGCTCAGATGAGTTAATGATCTTGCTCAAGGTCACACAACTAAAAAGTGTGAATCAGGATTAGAACTTGACCTATTCACCAGCACTGTACTGCCTACAGCAGTCTCTTATCACACCCAAACATTTAACAGATAAATTATACAGTACCATAATTTTTAGGGGTGTAAACTGTCCTTCCTATTTCCTTCTTGCCCTTCCTTCTCTTTTCCACTGAATTCATGAGAGGTTGTGCTGCCTTTTCTTATCTATCTTACCCATCACCCTACATGGAAAAGCTGCTGAGCTGGGAAGAGCCCATATTCTCCAAAACTTGCCAAACACTGAATTTCTAACAGCATTCCAGCTCCGTGTTGTGTTTAAACACTCCCCACAACCACCATGTAACAAAGACTGGCTGAGATGAAGCAATCTGAAGGGAACAGGGAACCATATAAAGCAGTTTTGAAAACCATTTTACATTTGGTTATTCCTTGAGTTATGAAAGAAACTATGGTTTCTAGGAAATAAATTTAACTCTGCTGTCACTGACCCAAAAAGCATTATTTTAAAATACAGGTCCAGGGGCTTCCCTGGTGGCGCAGTGGTTGAGAATCTGCCTGCCAATGCAGGGGACACGGGTTTGAGCCCTGCTCTGGGAAGGTCCCACATGCCGCGTAGCAACTGGGCCCGTGAGCCACAGCTACTGAGCCTGCGTGTCTGGAGCCTGTGCTCCGCAGCAAGAGAGGCTGCGGCAGTGAGAGGCCCGCGCACCGTGAGGAAGAGTGGTCCCCGCTAGACGCAACTAGAGAAAGCCCTCGCACAGAAATGAAGACCCAACACAGCCAAAAGAATAAGTAAATAAATAAATAAATTTAAAAAAAATAAAAAATAAAAAAAATAAAATACAGGTCCACAATTCCTTACCTAAACCAGATTTATTTCAGAATTTTATTTCAGAATGCAGAACTCTTCAAAATTTAAAAAGGAATATAGTACACAGACAATATGTTATATTTTACCCCAGCAGATCTGAGACAGTACCTTATAAGCACATTAAGTGGGATACAAAAAGTTTATCAATAGTCTCATGTCTGTTCAGGTCAGGTTTTGCACCATTTTAGAATGGCAGATAAATAACTTCAGTCTGTCTGGACCCTCACATACCACCAAAGGTGCTGGAATCAAAAATATTTCTAAACATGTTCCCCAAATGTCCCAGATAAATATTCTGGACACAAAGGTCTTTGTTTTTTTGGTACTATTTATTTTCTTTATAGAGCACATGTGATTTAAGTTGTACTGTTAATATGGCTCTAATCATCCTTCCTGCCTTCTTACTTTTACCTTCGGTCCAAAAGTAAGTTTCTTCTCTCAGCTCCCTTACCTGTAAAAGGTAAGAGCCACACTCCCAGAGTCAGCTCCACATCTGAGCTCCTGCTTGCCAGATGGCCAAGCAACACCAACCAGCACAGATTCTTACTGGTTATCAAAATATCACTGTATAACCTTTTCTCTTCCTTGGATCAGTTCCCTAAACTACTGCTTCATTCCAAATTTCCAAATGTTTCCATTCTAAAGCTGTGCTAACCAACAGCTGATAGTGGTCTCTTTCTTCATTGAAATAAATGGCATGTGTTTGTTTCCTAAGCCCCCGACAGCCATACTTTCTCCAATTCTTCTTTCCATCTGTGGACCTGATAAGCCATCTAATCACTATGTTTTAAAAGTAGCATTGAGACCATGCTTGCCAGGGGTACATTTCCAGGCAGATCTACATTTACATCTTATCTCCATCTAGCTACAACTATTATAATGAATTATAACACAACCCATAAATATTTGTGATAAAAAGGTGTCTCTGCATTAACTTCTTCCTGCGTATGCATCTCACTTATGGACAGAGAAAAACAAGAGGAAAGAAAGCAGTCCCTAGAGTATCAAAGCCAGCTGCAATTCAAGAACTAAATAAATGTAGCTACAGCTGTTGTTAACAATACCAAATCATGTGGGGCTGAAGTATTCATCCATTTCAACTGTGTTACTACAATAAAACTGCAATGTTTATCAAAAGTGTGTAACACATAAATTAGTATCTGTCTTATAATGACAGATAAAATACTTCTTGAAATTAATCAGGCCAATAAAATTCAGTAAGCCTTTTAGTTACATGGCAATATACATGATTTCAAACTGTATGGGTCATACCATAAATTTTATACAGGCAGCACTGCACCTATTTGAAAAATGTTAACTGATTATAAATGTACTTAACCCATGTGACAATTAGGAAATTATGAACTTCTATCCCAAAACTTCTGCAAATATATGGGAAAAAAACCCTGAAAAGTACATTACTATATCATCTTTTCATTACAGGTCACTAGAGTTAATTACCTTCCCACAGAAATCAGGACCTAACACACACTAAATCAGAAGTTTAAAAAAAAAAAATCAAGCCAGAATGAGCCATTCCCAGGGCAGGGGTATACCTCTCTCCTTGGGGAGTCATGCATGTTAGCCCAACAGAGTCTGAGCACTTTTCCTGATAACATTTACAACAAACAGAGAGAAGAGTTTACAGTGGCCTCTCACAGGTCAACTGCTTCCTGGATAACTTCCTGCTTGGACTAGTTCCTCTCATACATACTTTTTGATTTGAGCATGTGCCTGAAACAAGGAGGATGGCACAGGTGCTTCTGATGCAGAGCATTGCCAGAGCTTTCTATCTAAACTTTCAGGACTGCTGGACAAGGGGTGGGATAAAAAGGCTATTCAACTGGTGGAAATGAAGAAAGACTATACACGAGAGAGGAGATATTTTAAGTCTTTAATTTTTAATCACATTTTACAGGTGAAACAATTATTTTATGGATTAACTACTTCCCCAAAATATTAAGCACAAAAAGTAGACTAATAAGGGAAATCTCTATTTGAACTGGTTTTAGATACTGGGGGATTATTGTGAATTTCATTAGGTATAATAATGGCATCGTAATTAGGAAGAAAATGTCCTTACACTTAAGAGATGTATACTGAATTTTATGAGGGTAAACAATGTTTGCAAGTTGCCTTAAAATACTACAGCAGAGAAAAATGAAAGAGGGATAGATTAAACAAAATTAGCAAAATTTTGATAATTATTTAATTAAGGTAATGCATATATAGAAGTTCATTATACTATTTTTTGTCACCAAATATCTGCTTCCAAATATGCCTGAAATTTTTCATAATAACAATTTCTGGAGCAGGCTATACATAAACTATAATCCTAATGTACGTGTGTGTATATATAAGAAAATACTATAAAATATTACTAGCGAATATTTATCTCTGGATTGTGGGACAGCAGAGATTTATCTTTATTCCTTTGTAATTCTTAGTATTTTCCAACTTCTCCAAAATAAGTATGTGTTATTTTTAAAATAAAACAAATCTATTAGAAATATCACTGTCCTAGATTTCAGGAAATGTAGAAGAAGATAATGTTATGAATACATTTTTTCTAAACAATCCATTTACTTTTCTACAGTGCTACATGGATTAATTTTTTTAAATGTCTCACAGGTAAAAAAAAAAAGGGCTAACACTGAATATTAATTTCTTATTATAACACAGAATTACAAGATTGTTTTGTGTTCAGTTTAAGCATGCATTTCTTTTAATAAAGAACGGGATTTTTTTTAAGCAAATATATTTTCCCAGTGTGAATATCTTTTCTAAAATGATATTCTCATTGAAGCTTCTGAATTACTTCTTCCAAGATCTCAGTTTTGTAAGACAGAGGTTTTTCAGTTACCCCTCTACATTCCATTTTCTACAACTGGCCAGAACACTTCAAGAATTAAATCAAAACAAGATCTCTCTTCAATAAAGGGCACAGTGGTAGCTTAGGTATTTATCCTTCACCAATAATTTTCCACACTAGGTGTTAAAATTTCTAATGTCAGTAGCCACCAGACCCCTTGAAATTATTGTACAATGCTTTTATTTCCCCTATCCTGGGGCAGTGGGATGGGGGCAGGTGCAGCGGGGGCTGGGGGGGAGGTTGTCTTTGATATAATTATCAGGAATGTCCTACTATCTGAAATAAAGCATTGAAATCTTTGCAATGGCAATCTCTTTCCTTTGATAACTTACTGCAGAAACTTCATTTTGTTAGGAATTTGCACACATATGGCAGTTTCTACCTAATGAAAAGGTTGTAATGTCAGTTAAAAAGTCTCCCTCTCCACCCCTATTGCTTAAGCCACAAATAAATATTCTTCCCTTGACAGCAAGCCAAAAGGAAGTTTGCTTTGCACCTTCTTATACTAGACTTGCTTGTAACAGTTCTGGATTTTAATCTAAATGAAAAGTCATAAATGTAGACTTTTGTTCCACAGATTCCAACAAAAAGGCCATAAAGAAGACTCAAACTATAGGAAGTCTTGACTGTTGCTCATGGTCCCCATTATACAAGACCAAAGCTTTGGCTTTCCATAAGAGTTAATTCTAAGACTTCATCTCCATAATATCACAAGGAGAAAGAAATACAGGCAGCTGGAATACCAGAGGGTAAGAAGAGGTCCTGTGTGGCTTTTGGTGAAACCCAGGGAGGGAGGGAAAGATTAATGAATCCAAAGTTAGTGAGGGTCACAGTGTCACTACTGTCCTCCATTCAGAAGGATCCATCTGGAAGTCACTCTCTCACATCTTAGTGGCAGAGCCCTGTTCTAAGTAAGAAGCGAGGTTAGCCACTACCAAGCATTTTAAATATGAAAGGGCCCTCATTGAAGATTATCCAATTATTTTCAATGTTTTTAATCTTCAACCCCTTTTAAGTAAAACCTCATGTAAAGAGGTTTATTTGTTTATGTATCAAATACATAAAAACAGGTCAAAGTAGAACTGCTCCTGGAGTGGGGAGATGAAGGGGCTGGAGACCTACCTGTTTAGTATCTGTTCCCCCCTCTCCACAGTTTCACCAGCAGTCGAAACCCTAGAGGTCTTTGGAACAGTTTGAAAAACAGTAGATCTGTAAGCCCAGAGAAAGACATGAAGATAATGGCAGAGAAGAAGGTTGATAATGGCAGTTATGTTTCATTTTTGGGAGGTTGCAGGGAGTGCCAAAAAGCGAAAGACAATAAAAATACCCATAGTGTGGTGCAAATATAGACTATAAATCATACCTATAAAAGTAAATATGTATATAATCAAGTACTAGGTGGCAATGTGGACAAATAAAAACATAGATTTCATGAGGTTATGGGCAATTTCTCTACAGTATATCTGTTACTTTGATATTATTTTTGCGATAAAGTAATGTTTTTTTAAAAAGGAAAAAGTATTAGTCCAATCTGTTCATTCTACAGCTGAGGAAATGAGGTCCAGATTTGACAAGAAGCATGTACAAACACTCAAGGGCCTGCAATATTTAGTCACTTTTACTTATGGAGGAGTAGTAGATTATAAAAACCATAGTTCTTAACCCTACCAAAAAAAGCTAAATTTTAGCTATTTTGCCATTGTCAAAAGCACTCATTAGTACTAGCTCTGGGGACAGATTTTATGATATGCTTTAGAGGAAAAAGCATTGTGGAAATTCAACATTTATCAACCAACATATAACTGCAAAACACTGCTCTAAATGCTATGTGACATACATAGACACCTAGGACACAGGCTGCTCTTTAAAAGTTTACAATGTAATGATGAAGACAGACATAAACAACCCTTATTATAAGGAAAAATGAAAGATGAGCATGGACAAATAATTTCAACCTGGGACACTGACAAGAAGATGACAGATCAAAGAGTATGTGTGGTGAACCTTGGAGAATGAGTGTAAGTTTCCCAAGTGGCAGAGCCACCTCACTGCACAGCTCCAGGAGACAGGTGGCATCACAAGGTGATCCAGCTACATGGAGAAGGGGTAAAGGCCAGACCCAGCTAAGGACGAGCATGAGCAAAGGCAGGAAAGGCATACTAGAATGTTCAGAGAAAGGTGAATTACAGGGTCCAGCTGAAAGGTGTGGGGCAGTAGCAGTGGAGAGAAACATGAGACAAGATTGGATAGGGCCGTGTTAGGGGAGGGTTTTGGAGTAAGCTAGCATAAACGGAACCATTCAGCTTGTGCTTCAGGAAGGGAAATCTAATAGAAATATGGACACTGAGAAAGGAAAGAGGCTAGAGGCAAATTATGACTTGAATGAGAAGAGCCTTGAATGAGGCACCAGAAATGAAAAGAGAATGAAGAGACTGGCAACAGGAGCCACTGCGGCCTCTTGGCCACACAATCTGTCACTCTCAGATCAGTCACCTGGTTTAAGGTCTTCAGGAAGTGAAAATATTGTTACTTTAATGGTTTTAGTACATCTCATAATAAGCCTTCGAGCAAATCTTCCCATGCTCAGTACCTTCACTTTCCCAGTCCTGCAGCTGATCTTGATCCCTGGTAGCACTGCCCAACACCTCTCGAGGGACAGGTTCCATCCGTGCGTCCACTTTCTCTGGCTGGGAGGAATGGTTAAATCCTTCAATGGCCTTTTGAAAAAAGAAGTTCAGCTCCTCAAAGTTCATGGCCTGGAGCTCTGTGAAAAGTTCTACCTGTTGGGCTTCTTCCAGCTCATTCCAGAATTGCAACAGGTGTTCTTGCCCAGCTTTGGACAACCTGAGTTTGAGGGCATTAACGTTCATAATGCTCTGGTAGCCAAGTTTTGTGATAACTGGGGTGTAATTTCTGTACCTGTAAACCTGAAAGAGAAAAGAAATGAATAGCAGGTCAAAGTCCAACCTCAAAACCTGAGGAGACTTTTCCTGTTAAAAGTAAGTACATTAAAAAAAAAAAAAAGTCTTGGGAGATCCCTGTGGTCCAGTGGTTAGGACTCAGTGCTTTCACTGCCAGGGCCCGGGTTCAATCCCTGGTTGGGGAAGTAAGATCCTGAAAGCCCCACAGTGTGGCCAAAATAAATCTTTAATAAAATAAAAAATAAAAAATTTTTTAAAACCCTTGCTGTTAAGGAAATTCTGCCTTTCCATCATGATCATACTCATAAGAGATCAAACTTGTAAGACAATGCTAATTATTCTTATATACGAGGCACTGCACCAAGTACTTTACCTACATGGTCTCATGTAATTTTCAACAGCTCTATGACATAAATACTATTATTATCATCGCTTTACAGTTGAGGAGAATGAGGCACAGAGAGGCAAAGCAACCCGGCTGACTGGTGGAGCTAGGGTGTGAATGCAGACAGTCTGATCCCAGGGCTCTAGTTGCCTCTATACTACTCCTCTCTGACCACTAAGCTACTACTGAAAGAACACTTGACTGTTTAATATTTCAACCCTTCTCCTTTTATCGCTAAGGACAGAAACACAGAATTCAGAATACAACAATATCAAGAAGACAGGAACCCTATAATTATAAAAAATACATTTTATTTCAAGAGCAACTTCCACAAAGAAGCAATAAAATATGTCCACTGTCTTTACTAAGAATTGAGCCCAGGAGATTGGTTCAAGATGGTGGAACAGAAGGACGTGTGCTCACTCCCTCTTGCGAGAGCACCAGAATCACAACTGCTGAACAATCATCGACAGGAGGACACTGGAACTCACCAAAAAAGATGCCTCACATCCTAAGACAGGGGTGAAACCACAATGAGATGGTAGGAGGGGCGCAATCACAATAAAATCAAATACCATAGCCGCTGGGTGGGTGATGCACCAACTGGAGAACACTTATACCACAGAGGTCCACCCAGTAAAGTGAAGGTTCTGAGCCCCACATCAGGCTTCCCAAACTGTGGGTCGCCAAGAGGAGGTGGAATTCCTAGAGAATCAGACTTTGAAGGCTGGTGGGATTTGATTGCAGGACTTTGACAGGATTGGGGGAAGTGGAGACTCCACTCTTGGAGGGCACACACGAAGTAGTGTGTGTACCGGGACCCAGCGGAGAGAGCGGTGAGCCCAAGGGAGACTGAACTGGACCTACCTGCTAGTGTTGGAGGGCCTACTGCAGAGGTGGGGGGTGGCTGTGACTCACCACAGGGACAAGGACAGTGGCAGCAGAAGTTCTGGGAAATGCTCCTTGGCGTGAGCCCTCCCAGAGTCCACCATTAGCCCCACCAAAGAGCTCCACTGGTAGGCTCCAGTACTGGGTCTTCTCAGGCCAAACAACCAACAGGGAGGGAACCCAGGCCCACCCATCAGCAGACAAGCAGATTAAAGTTTTACTGAGCTCTGCCTACCAGGGCAACACCCAGCTCTACCCACCACCAGTCCCTCCCATCAGGAAGCTTGCACAAGCCTCTTAGATAGCCTCATCCACCACAGGGCAGACAACAGAAGCAAGAAGAACTACAATTCTGCAGCCTATGGAAGGAAAACCACATTCACAGAAAAAGAGACAAAATGAAAAGGCAGAGGATGTTGTATCAGATGAAGGACCAAGATAAAACCCCAGAAAAACAACTAAATGAAGTGGAGACAGGCAACCTTCCAGAAAAAGAATTCAGAATAATGATAGTGAAGATGATACAGGACCTCAGAAAAAGAATGGAGGCAAAGATCGAGAAGATGCAAGAAATGTTTAACAAAGTTCTAGAAGAATTAAAGAAAAAACAAACAGAGATGAACAGTACAATAACTGAAATGAAAAATACACTAGAAGGAAACAATAGCAGCATAACTGAGGAAGAAGAACGGATAAGTGACCTGGAAGACAGAATGGTGGAATTCACTGCTGCGGAACAGAATAAAGAAATGAAGACAGCCTAAGAGACCTCTGGGACAACATTAAACCAACAACATTTGCATTACAGGGGTCCCAGAAGGAGAAGAGAGAGAGAAAGGACCCAAGAAAATACCTGAAGAGATTATAGTAGAAAACTTCCCTAACACGGGAAAAGAAATAGTCACCCAAATCCAGGAAGCGCAAAGAGTCCCAGGCAGGATAAACCCAAGGAGAAACACGCCAAGACACAGGGTAATCAAACTGACAAAAATTAAAGACAAAGAAACATTACTGAAAGCAACAAGGGTAAAACGCCAAATAACATATAAGGGAACTCCCATAAGGTTAACAGCTGATTTCTCAGCAGAAACTCTACAAGCCAGAAAGGAGTGGCACAATTTATTTAAAGTGATGAAAGGGAGAATGTACAACCAAGATTACTCTACCCAGCAAGGATCTCATTCAGATTCAATGGAGAAATAAAAGCTGTACAGACAAGCAAAAGCTAAGAGATTTCAGCGGCACCAAACCACCTCTACAACAAATGCTAAAGGAACTTCTCTAAGTGGGAAACACATGAGAGGAAAAGGACCTACAAAAACAAACCCATAACAATTCAGAAAATGGTAAAATGAACATACATGTCAATAATTACCTTAAAAGTGAATGGATTAAATGCTCCAACCAAAAGACACAGGCTCGCTGAACAGATACAAAAAAAAGACCAATATATATGCTGTCTACAAGAGACCCACTTCAGACCTAGGGACACATACAGACTGAAAGTGAGGGGATGGAAAAAGATATTCCATGCAAATGGAAATCAAAAGAAAGCTGGAGAATCAATATGCATATCAGACAAAATAGACTTTAAAATAAAGAATGTTACAAGAGACAAGGAAGGAGACTACATAATGATCAAGGGATCAATCCAAGAAGAAGATATAGCAATTATAAATATATATGCACCCAACATAGGAGCACCTCAATACATAAGGCAACTGTTAACAGCTATAAAAGAGGAAATTAACAGTAACACAATAATAGTGGGGGACTTTAACATCTCACTTACACCAATGGACAGATCATCCAGACAGAAAATTAATACAGAAACACAAGCTTTAAATGACACAATAGAGCAGACATATTTAATTGATATTTAAAGGACATTCCACCCAAAAGTGGCAGAATACACTTTCTTCTCAAGTGCACATGGAACATTCTCCAGGATAATATCACATCTTGGGTCACAAATCACGTCTTGGAAAATTTAAGAAAACTGAAATATCAAGCATCTTTTCTGACCAAAACGCTATGAGATCAGAAATCAATTACAGGAAAAAAACTGTAAAAAACACAAATACATGGAGGCTAAACAGTGCACTACTAAAAAACCAAGAGATCACTGAAGAAATCAAAGAGGAAATCAAAAAATACCTAGAGACAAATTACAATGACAACATGAAGATCTATAACATATGGGATGCAGCAAAAGCAGTTCTAAGAAGGAAGTTATAGCAATACAATCCTACCTCAAGAAACAAGAAAAATCTCAAATAATCTAACCTTACACCTAAAGGAACTAGAGAAAGAAGAATAAACAAAACCTGAAGTTAGTAGAAGGAAAGAAATCATAAAGATCAGAGCAGAAATAAATGAAACAGAAACAAAGAAAACAACAGCAAAGATCAATAAAACTAAAAGATGGTTCTTTGAGAAGATAAAACAAAACTGATAAACCTTTAGCTAGACTCATCAAGAAAAAGAGGGAGAGGACTCAAATCAATAAAATTAGAAATGAAAAAGGAGAAGTTACAATGGACACCGCAGAAATACAAAGCATCATAAGAGACTAGTACAAGCAACTCTGTGCCAATAAAATGGACAACCTGGAAGAAATGGACAAATTCTTAGAAAGGTATAACCTTCCAACACTGAACCAGGAAGAAATAGAAAATATGAACAGACCAATCACAAGTAATGAAATTGAAACTGTGATTAAAAATCTTCCAACAGGGCTTCCCTGGTGGCACAGTGGTTGAGAGTCCGCCTGCCAATGCAGGTGACACGGGTTCGTGCCCCGGTCTGGGAAGATCCCACATGCCACGGAGCGGCTGGGCCCATGAGCCATGGCCACTGAGCCTGTGCGTCCAGAGCCTGTGCTCCGCAATGGGAGAGGCCACAACAGTGAGAGGCCTGCGTACCACAAAAAAAAAAAAAAAAAAAAAAATCTTCCAACAAAGTCCAGGACCAGATGGCTTCACAGGTGAATTCTATCAAACATTTAGAGAAGAGCTAACACCCATCCTTCTCAAACTCTTCCAAAAACTTGCAGAGGACGGAACACTCCCAAACTCATTCTATGAGGCCACCATCACCCTGATGCCAAAACCAGACAAAGAAACTACAAAAAAAGAAAATTACAGACCAATATCACTGATGAATATAGATGCAAAAATCCTCAACAAAATACTAGCAAACAGAATCCAACAGCAGATTAAAAGGATCATACACCATGATCAAGTAGGATTTATCCCAGGGATGCAAGGATTCTTCAATATATGCAAATCAATCAATGTGATACACCATATTGACAAATTGAAGAAGAAAAACCATATGATCATCTCAGTAGATGCAGAAAAAGCTTTTGACAAAATTCAACACCCATTTATGATAAAAACTCTCCAGAAAGTGGGCACAGAGGGAACCTACCTCAACATAATAAAGGCCACATACGATAAACCCACAGCAAACATCATTCTCAATGGTGAAAAACTGAAAGCATTTCCTCTAAGATCAGGAAAAAGACAAGAATGTCCACTCTCACCACTACTATTCCACATAGTTTTGGAAGTCCTAGCCATGGCAATCAGAGAAGAAAAAGAAATAAAAGAAATACAAATTGGAAAAGAAGAAGTAAAACTGTCACTCTTTGCAGATGACATGATACTATATAAAGGGAATCCTAAAGATGCCACCAGAAAACTACTAGAGTTCATCAATGAATTTGGTAAAGTTGCAGGATACAAAATTAATGCACAGAAATCTCTGGCATTCGTGCCCCGGTCTGGGAGGATCCCACATGCCGCGGAGCGGCTGGGCCCGTGAGCCATGGCCGCTGAGCCTGCGCGTCCGGAGCCTGTGCTCCGCAATGGGAGAGGCCACAACAGTGAGAGGCCCGCATACCGCAAAAAAAAAAAAAAAGACACATGCATCCCAATGTTCATTGCAGCACTATTTACAATAGCCAGGTCATGGAAGCAACCTATATGCCCATCGACAGACGAGTGGATAAAGAAGATGTGGTACATATATACAATGCAGTATTACTCAGCCATAAAAAGGAACGAAATTGAGTCATTTCTAGAGACGTGGATGGATCTAGAGACTGTCATACAGAGTGAGGTAAGTCAGAAAGAGAAAAACAAATATCGTATATTAATGTGTATATGTGGAATCCAGAAAAATGGTACAGATGAACCAGTTTGCATGGCAGAAATAGAGACACAGATGCAGAGAGCAAACGTATGGACACCAAGGGGGGAATGTGGTGGGTGGCAGTGGGATGAACTGGGAGATTGGGATTGACATGTATACACTAATACGTATAAAATAGATAACTAATAAGAACCTGCTGTATAAAAAATAAATGAAATTTAAAAAAAAGAATTGCCCCCTAAAGGACAAGCAATACACACATAACAATCAAGTGATAAGGAGATGCTTTTTAAGAGCATTCCATGATAATCCAGCCAAATGTTAATAGTAATAAAAAATAGGAGAATGAGGAAATATTTAATCTACTCAGCTAATACAGATAAATGCAAGAGAAGACAGGCATTGTCCAGAAAGAGTTCACAAAGTAAGTATGATCTAGCTGTGTCTCAAGGGTTGAAGAGATTATATAGACAAGATTCGGAAACAAGCAGAGCCTGGTGGCCATGAAAAGTAAACATGTGTAGGATGGAGAGCAGTAAGAAAGTTGAAGTTTTATGTAGAATGATGGGAAATGATGTAGGTTAGGGCTAACCCATGAAGAGCCTTGAAAACTAAGCAAAGGAATTTAGACCAAACAGAGGAGGTAACAGGAAGCCAACACAGATTACTAAACAGGGTCGTTCCACCATGCTTTAGAGAGATGAGAGAAAAGAGCATGGCACAAAACAGACTGTAAGGAGGGAAAATTAGAAGCAGGAAAACAAGTTAAAAGACAACTGCAGGTGTGAAAAACCAAAGAGCAACCAGATTTGTTGCAGAGGAAATAAGAGTGAAAGGGATAAATTTGAGACACACTGTAAAGAATCATCACTGCGTTGTAATTGCTTAGCTTAGATATAAAGGACAGAGGAAAAGTAGGTACCAAAGAAAAAGCAAGTATCTTCTCCTGTAAGAATAGTAAAAGGCAGTATACAAGGTAGTTGAGAGCAAAATTCTGGAGTTCAGCTTTATTTCCCTATGCCTCCGTTTCCCCACCTGTAAAGTGGGATTAATAATACTCTCTACCTCATGAGGACTATTAAACATCAAACACCATTTACAAACTCAGGTTAAGAGAACCTACATCTGTGGGTCCCTAGAAGGGGCAATAACAACGAACACTAACATATATATGGCAGCACGATTCTTATTGCTTTATAGATAGCTGCTAATCCTCAAAACAACTCTAAGGTACTGTTATTGGGATTGCTTTACAGAGGAAGAAATTGAGCCACAGAGATGACGTGCTCAAGGTCCAAAACCAGTAAAGTGACAGAGCTAGGATTCAAACCCTAACAGCCTGACTCCTAAGTTCACGTTCTTAACCATCATGCTATACTGACCCTCAGGAGAAAGACTCTGTTATCTCCATGTGCGTGTGTATGTGCATGTGTGTATGTGTGTAAAAAGAGAGGGGTGGCAAGAGAAACAGGTGATTTGTACTTTATTCAAAAATACAGACACACTTGATTTTCTTATACCTGACTCACTTTGCAAAACTGAGTTCATAAGCCAACAGAATGGAGAAAGGAAGAAAATGTACAGGACAAGTAGGAGAGGAACTTTACAGGATGAACCAGACATAACCACCTCCATGCCACAAAAATAGTATTATTTTCTCCATTAATTCTCATAAGAGGTGTGTGCATGTGTGTAATGGTAAGCAGTAGTAAATAAGAGAATTAGACAAGGATTTTTACTTTGACAACCAAAGTCTGAAAAAGTTGAAGATCTAGAAATTATGACAGAACTTGCTACATGGCCATAGCAATGCATCTGCATTAAAACAATGACATATTTGGCAGTAGCCCACCATTATCAAATATAACTTTATTAGAATTTAAATTCAAGTTTAAAAGATATTTAGTATTTCCCCCTCCTTTTCTGGTCTCCTTCCTACCTCTATATCTGCGGCTATATTATGTCCCCCAAATTGATAAGTAACCTCTTAGAGCGTTTGAAAAATAGTCATGGGGAGGAGACATGACCATTGAACCCTTTAAATGCTTCACAGCATAGCCTATTAAGTCTTTTTTAGCCCAAGCTAAGTGAGGCAACTCAATAACAGTGAAGGAACGGAAACTGCCTTCGATCCACACCTAGTTAATTTCACCAGACAACCCTTAAACTAAAGGCACTACATAATAACATACACACATTATCATAATCACTATTCCCTGATTTCAGATTTCATAAACCATGTACAAATAAATATAGCATAGGGTCAGGCCAAACTTAACAAAATCTTCGGGAAGCCATACGGCACATGTGTGCTCTGAACCCTCCAATCCCATGTTTCTGCTTGGCCAAGCCAAGGGAAAGCCAGAAATTTCAACCCTCTTCCATCACCAGTATTAAAACAAAACGAAAGTGGCAAGTAGCCTTTGTCCCACTCTCATGGCCCCCACAAGTATCTCCAATCCTTACCATCAACGCTTTCAGAGTCTTTCCCTCATTTACACAGGACACCCCAACTCACTCCCACCGCACAGTTCCAACGACTTGTCCCCACTGTAGGCCCCCCAAGCTTGGCATAACTGTGCACAAGGCCCTAGCCTGAGAACCTCAAGGCCCCCATCCCAGGTCCAGGCGAGGCTCCGCTCCCAACCGCTTGACAAACCCCTGATTGCAGACATTGCCCATGTGGGCGCCCTCATGCCAGCACTCCCAGCGGGGTCGCCGAGGCTGAGAAGCGCTGCGGGCCACACGGGAGCAGTGTGGGTGGGCAGCGCGCTCCTCGGCGTGTGCCAGGTTGCTGGCTCTTTGCACGTACGTGCGCCGCGTGTCCACGTCGCGCGCGTGGCCGTGGAAGCGTGTGCGTGGCGGCACCAGGCCCCCACCCGCCCCGGGTCCCGAGTCCCGCCGTCTCCTCCAGGGTGCCAAGAGTAGACAGCGACTGAGCTGGGAGCCCCTCACCTCTCTCGGCGCGACCACAGCTCCGCCCAGCTCCGGCTCCTTCGGCGCGGCCACTCATCGGCGTCCAGCGCCCGCTCCGAATATATACCCTCATCCAGGGGGCCGGGGCGGCGGGGCGGGCCGGGAGCTGGGGCCAGGGGGAGCGCCGGCCCCGGCCACCCCGCCCCTCCGTCGCCGCGACGAGTGGCTGCCCGCGCGGGGAGGCGTCGCAACCACCCGCCCAGACACGTCAGCGCCCACAGCGCAAGCGACGAGGCGGGCGCGGAGAGGAGCGCCGCGAAGGAGCGGGGCGGGGAGGGGCGGGGCCTCTCGCGTCACTCATTCTCCAGTCCAATGGGGATGGCGCGAGGGTCCTGTCAGTAGGTGGCCCCGCCCCCAGCGTCCTCCCGGCTGGGAGGGGTGTCCTTTGCGTTCGCTGGGTGGGGCGAGTTTCGAACCCAGCGGAGGTACCACGGCTAGGCCCTAAGATCCCCGACGTCACTGTGTTGTTCCTCGAGGTGCCCTCCTGCGGCTCCTAGTCTTTCCTGTGGCCCCACGGCTCGGGGCGCCCCCCTTTTTCCAAAACGGACCGCGGAGCTGGACTGGGAGCTGTGTCATCCGGGTTGCGTTTGTCCGACCACCCACACGGAGGGTTGCGAAAGCGCGGCAGCAGACGTCTCAGCGCAGAACCCCAGGGGCGGGCCTGTCGCGCCCTCTGACCTTGCGCTACTATTTCGTCTCAAGTTGGCCAGGTAGTCAGGGCCCTGACCGTGTTTCTGTTCTATGGTGTTTGGGGTCGCAAGCACGTGAAACCAGACCCATTTACCTTTGCACAAATAGGCACCAAAAAAAAAAAAAAAAAAACCAAGAGAGGAAATGCAAGCAAATGTATTAGGTAACCTGAGAAAATGAAAAGCGCGCGCCATAGAGACTGAGCCCGATGTCAGCTTTGTGTGACTGTGGTCTTAACCTCCCTGGGCCTCAGTATATGACACGAAAAGTGTCGTCGGACTGGTTGACCTCCAAGGCCATTGCTGTGCGACTGTTTATTATTGCCTGTATACCATATAACCTTGTGTGGATGTGCACATGCGATTATATGCTCGGCACTGTGCCTTTAAAAGCTGTGTTTATGCGTGGCACTTGGCACAGTTTCTGCAAGAAGTCCAAAATGTTGAAATACCAAAACATCTAGATTTAACAAAATACCTAAGAAATTCAGGCATCTCAGTGCCTTTCTTCCACCTTCTTGAGTGCAAGAGCCTTTTAATTTTCTTTATCAATTTCAAAATCATCCACTGCATTAAGTAACTGAAAATTTTACCCTGGATGAGTAATGCTGGTAGTTATACATTCAGGAGATTGAACACTATCTTTCATGATCACAGAATGTCATCCATTTGTTTGAAAGATTTATAGTTGTAGTGGTTATGAACATGAGATCTGCAGAATTCCAGCTTCTTTATTGCTTGGAATCTTTGGCAACTTAACTTTTCTACATCAGTTTTCTCATCTATAAAATACAGACAATAATAATTATGCCCCTTAGGGGTGTTGTGAGGATTAAACCAGTCAATACAAGAACAATGTGGAACAGAGTAAATACTAAATAAATTGTAACTGTTTTTATGTGAGTGCTTATGCTATGTCAGGCACTGTTCTAGGTCCTGAATACCTTGATATACTTACCATCATCTGGAAAACCTTTTGTTGTTTGGATCCCTGATACTATAAAGAACATTTCCCTCAAACCTTTCATGATAACTAAAAACAAAATTACTCCCATTAATGTTGCTGAGTTCCCACTTGAAGAGACCTAGAAGCCTCCCCACAATAATACAGCTTTGTGACCTTTAAGGAAGGGAAGAGAATGTAAGACAATTGCTTTCTAAAAATATACTGGGTGTCACTCATCTACATTTCTACTCCCTGAGGAAGAAATATATGAGAATTTAGAAAAATTTGACGTAGGAGACCAGATTCAAAATCACAGTTCAACCCTGATTTCTTCCTTTATAAAATGAGGATAATACCTAACTCACATGGGTGTAGTAAAAATTAAAAGATAAAGACTCTGTAATAGTGTCTGGAGTATTATAGGCATTCTATAAATCTTAGATGAATGAATGAATAAAGAGAAAAATCACTATTAAAGAGTTCATTAAAGAAAAGAGGAAGAACTGAGCCCAACACAAGTGTTTTCAACGAACTATTATAAAATCAAATTTTTACTTTTACCCTTTGTGCTAAAAATATTTTTCTAGTTTCTAGGCATAAAAAGGGCCATAATCTCATCTTACCAGATAAATATCCAGAAATGTCTTACCTAAAGAGTTATTTCTGTCTTTTAAAATATTTTTTATATACATAGTCTTTTAAAAACTAACAGCAGTGACTTCCCTGGCAGTCCAGTGGTTAAGACTTCATGCTTCCACTGCATGGGGGTGTGGGTTCGATCCCTGGTTGGGGAACTAAGACCCCGCATGCCACGTGGGGCAGAAAAAATTAATAAAATAAAATTAAAAAATAATGGCAGAGAAGGCGAGGATGCTCACTATCCATGATTATTTAACATTACACTGAAGATCTCTTCTAATGCAATTAAGAGGAATTGTAAGAAACTTAAGAATTAGAAAAGAATAAGCAGAACTACCTTGAATTTCAAATGACATGAGAGTACCTGGAAAACTCTAGAAAATCAAAAGATTAATTCAAACTATGAGAATCAATGATAAGACTAAATCATAAAAGATTTCAGTAAGGCTATAAAATGAACAGATAGAAGTCAATCGTTTTCATATACACAAACAACTACTTAGAAGACATGATAATAGAGGAAAATCCCATTTACGATAACAACAAAGGACATTAAATGTAACACAAAATGTGCAAAACCTGTATAAAGAAAGCTGTAAAACATTCCTACACAAAAGCCACAAAGATACTTGATAAAAGGAAAAACACCCTTTGTTAGTGTATAAATTACACTCCATCTTATAAATGTATAAGCTAGACAAGCTGATACCAAAGTGCTCATGGAAAAAGAAACATGAAAGGATAACTAGGAAAACACTGAAAAAAAAAAAAACTACAATAAGAAGCCTACCTACCCGATACCAAAATTTTCTATGAAACCTCTATAATTAAAACAATGTGGTAGATTGTGAATAGCTGTGAACAACATGAACAATTGTGAATAGATAGTCAAATGGAATAGACTAGACAGTCCAAAATAGGCCCAAGTACTATATCATAAAGGTGGCATCTCAAACCACTGTACTTTTGAGTAAATGGGACAACTAGGTAGCCACTTGGAAAAAGATGAAACTAGATCCATACTTCACACCATTCATAAGAAAAAACTCCAAACACATCAGAGATCTAAGAGTAAAGTATAAAATCATACAGGTAGTAGAAGAAAACATGGAATACTACATAGCTACATGGAATACTACAAAAAACAAAAAGAGAGACTGATACGAACCGAAAAGGGGTGACTTTCAGGACATTGGTATGTGAGAAAAAAAGCAAAGTGCAAACAAGTATACATAATGAAAGAAGGGGAAATAAGAAAATGTACAAACATCTGCTTATTTTTGGAAACAAAACAAAGCAGGAAAGACAAAACAGAAACCAATAAGATTAGTTACCTGCAGAGGGTGGGTAGGAATCAAGTGGAGGAATGGGGAGGGAAGTCGCACTTTTCTAAATACAACTTTCTGTATAGTTTTGACTTTTGGAACCCTGTTAATGCTTTACATATTCAAAAAATGAAATAAAAATAACAAAGAGGGAGGTTGAACCCTGAAACAGAAACCAAAGAGAAACAAATCAACCTAATTATATCTTAAATAACATAACTTTTTAAGAAGGTTCCTTGGGGGAATTAACCCAAGTAACTTTTGAAGACAGTATTTTTTCACAGCTTTATTGAGGTTGAGTTAAAATAAACTACAGATATTTAAAATGGACAATTTGGTGATTTTGACATATGAATATACCTGTGGGCACAGTATTTTAACTTTCTACCCTCAATCTAAAGACAAAATGAATTGTAAACAAGTGTTAAACTAGTTAGTAGGTTGGCTTTTCACAGTGGTGTGGGTTAGCAATTCTGAAACTTTTGTTTGTATCGTGGAGGTGAGCAAATGACAATATATTGAAGATAATGAGAGAGAAGTTACTTCTGGAGAAGAAAATTACACATATGGAAAGGCAGAGAGGCTAGAATTACCTCTTTAGTGCAGATTGGAATTGAAGTTAGCATGAACTCATGATTATTAATCCCAGTACAGAAATTGCATACTTATGTGTGTATATGTGATAGAAATGCATATTTGGGGGAAAATGCTAGCAATTAGTGAATTGGGTAACGGGTATATGGAGCTTCTTTGTACTGCTCGACAATTTCTCTGTAAGGTTGAAATTATATAAAAATTTTAAAGTTCAAAAAATTAGAATACAACTAATGGTGGAGTTCTTCACTATCAGTCCAAACAAAAGAAGAAAATCTTTAACCCACGGAGCACACAGCTCTGGAGGAAAGGACCGAGGGTGTGAGAGTCAACAGAATCGTTTGCCTGTCCCCTGTCACATGCCCTCAATCACCGGGTCGGAAAGCCTCATCACCTGGGAAGCTGTAAATGCCACACAGTGCTGTTTTGGGTGACAGCTGTGCTCCCTTAGGACAGGAATAATGCTAGGAAAGTGTTTTTCTCTAATTCTCAACCTTCCAGTTGAAAACAGTGAGGCTTAGATGAGGAGTATGGAAACGTGTTGTGCAGAGTGGGGAATGGCCTGGAATCCCTGGATATTTATATGGATGTCCCTGGGCTTGAACTATTCTCTTAAGAACAAACTGGCACATTTTTCAGTATTCAATCAAGAACAAATAGATGTTTTTTCAAAATATGTTTATTGGGTTGTTCTGTGCCAGTCCTTGTGATAGATACCAAGGGGAATCAAAAGCTAGGGCCTGGGTCCCCAGGGAATATATAAACATGGGGGAGATGTTCCTTTTTCAAGCCAAGGGGCCATAAGTGCCACAGTGAATGCACAAATGAAGGATTTCAGAGCTCAGAGGAGGGAGAGAATAAAATAAAGAAATGTCTTAAAAGGATAGGCCAGGGCTTCCCTGGTGGTGCAGTGGTTGAGAGTCCGCCTGCCGATTCAGGGTACACGGGTTCGTGCCCCGGTCCGGGAAGATCCCACATGCCGCGGAGCGGCTGGGCCTGTGAGCCATGGCCGCTGGGCCTACGCGTCCGGAGCCTGTGCTCTGCAACGGGAGAGGCCACAACAGTGAGAGGCCCGCGTACCGCAAAAAAAAAAAAAAAATGGATAGTCCAATAGGGTTTGAGAGAGCCAGGAGGTGAGAAGCCTCACTCTTTAAGGCACCACCCCTTGATCCTCAGCCTTAATAATGGGGCTTCTATGAGCCAGTTATTTGTTTTCACACTGGCAACACCTGATGCCTCCTTAGCAAAAGAAACCAAGGAATTTGTACTCAGAGAACTTAGCAAGACATCTAGTAGGGTTGGTACTAAATAAACTGTGAAATCAGAAGCATCGAAAAGGGGATATTTACCAAAGGGTACGTATTTTAGGTAGTACGTATGATCCCAGCTTGGCTTTAAAATAAAAATAGATAATACTTTCATTAGTTAGATAGATAGGTAAGATAGATTAGATAGTTGAGATAATAGGTAGGTAGAGGCTGTGAGATTAGGAAAAATCACCCTAATTCACTGAACTTCCGTTTCCTTATCTACAAACTAGAGATAACAATACGTGCAATATAAGAGAATTAAAAGAGAAAGGACCTAGCACACAGCAATTATTCAGTAAGTGTTAGGTGAATTAATAAGAGAAGGAAAAAAAAGTAAAGAAAATAAGGGAAATGGAGTGGTCCTCTATTAAACAGACAGAATCATGTTGGGATTCCAAGAAAGGTGTTTTAAATGGGCTATTATCAGACACATTCAAAAATTCAGAAGTGTGTACCAAAGAAGATCTTATGTTTTGTCTTTTAGGGACAATGGGATTCCGGTGACTTTGGGGTGTTTTCTAAATTTACTAAAGTGAAAATTATTTTACAATTAAGAGAATATATATTTTTTAATTTCAGAAAAGCAGGTATGTTACTTAACAAGTAAAGAGGCTACTTGCTTGCTTGTTTTTCCCTGCAGTTGTATCGGATATGTGCCAGTCTGTCCACACTTCCTTTTGTAGTACAACCAGTGAGGATCCCCACAGACTTTTCAAACAGTGGGCTGGTATTAGTGAGCATACACCAGGAGTCCTCCCTTCATTGTCCTGAATGTGATGGCCTCAGCTAGGCCCCTGAACATCTAAAGGACCCAGGTTATTTCCCAGCAGTTCATCAGATCACCAGGAGGTCTGGCTTAGCTCAAGGCTCGCATGAGTGTTTCATGAGATCACTATTTCCAAGAGACAAACAGATGAGTGGTGGAGGAATCAGGGCTTTGACTTTCCTGTTGATATTTTCCTAGAACTTGAGTCATCCTAACTTAATAGCTCATCACTCCTCCCACTCTCTAAATTTTCTGTAGCTCAGGCTGTGTTTTGAAATATTGTGAAATAACGAATACACCCTGTTATATATATATATATATATATATATATATATATATATATTTACTCAAAGTACAGCCCCTCTAAACTGACTATAATCTAGGAAGTAAATAAATAACAGGAAGAAATGAACCAGGGAAAGAGTAGATGAGTGCTGTGTGTAATCATTACAGAGATACACAGCCTCAGGACTCCAAACTGAGTAGGCTGTTATGGTGTGGGAGAGTGGACTTTAAATTCCATTCCAGTGCTGTTAGCCAGAGATTGTCTGGTCCATCTCCCTTAATTAATAGAAAAGGAAACAAAACCCACCTAAAGTTAAGTGATTTATTGAAGGATAGAACAGATAATTAAGAAGCAGAACCAAACTTAGAAGCCTAACACTGTATAACAGGGTTTTTCTGGATTTAATGAGTGGAAAAATAATCCAGTCATTAAAAACCTCAACCACCATAATACATGTTTCGAGTGTATTTTCTTCTCTTCAAGCTAAAAGGCTCTCTACCATTCTGAGTCCTGGGTCAAATATTTAAGGCACCCTCTTCGGAGGCCACTTAGCTGGATATTTCTAAAGCACAGGGGGGCTGTCCCCAGGGGAAATTCCTTAGAAACTTAGCCTAGAATGGCATCTGGCCAGCACTGAAACCAGAGCTGCAACATATTTTGTTCTAAACCTGTCTCACCACCTATCTGGTCATTGTTCTTTTATGCCTCTCAACTCAATATGAATGACAAACCAAGGTAGAGCATAAGTTGTTATTGTTGGAGATATCTCCTAGTCACCTATTCCTTCCTTATGAATCTACTACAGCTGAAATTTACTTTATATTTTCCAGGTAATATCTTTATTTTTATTTTTTTTTTTTTTTTTTTTTTTTTTTTTTTTTTTTTTTTTTGCGGTACGCCGGCCTCCCACCGCTGCGGCCTCTCCCGCTGCGGAGCACAGGCCCGGGACGCGCGCACAGGGCCCAGCCGCTCTGCGGCATGTGGGATCTTCCCAGACTGGGGCACGAACCCGTGTCCCCTGCATCAGTAGGCGGACTCCCAACCACTGCGCCACCAGAGAAGTCCCTCAGGTAATATCTTTAAATAAGGAAAAGATAAAAATGGCATGTCACCTCCGAGAAATCTCAGGCACAGCAAGGAGTTCCACACATTTTTTTTTGTTCCAGACTCCACCTCTCCACTTGGCCTGTGTTACTTAATATTAATAGAAAAAAGACCTAAAATCGCAATAAAAGTCTCTGATAGTGCCAACTGGCTTAGCATCAAAATTGAAATACAAAATGCAGTTTCAAAACTTACTTGGTTCTTAGAGCTGCTGGGTAATTATTTCCTCTACCTCTCAACAGCACTCATTTATTCATTCACTTTGTTTTTGGCCGCTTAGCATAATAGGTAAGAATATGGACTCTGAAGCCAGAGAGGATGAGTTTAAGTGCTGACTATGCAATTACTTAGCTGAATGACCCTGAATTAATTGATGTCTCTGTCCCTCATCCCCCCATCTGTAAAATGGGGATAATGATAGGACCTACCTACTAGGGTTGCTGTGGGGATTAATATTTTTAAAGTGCTTAGAGCAGTTTCTGACTCAGAATAAGACCTTGGTAAGCTTTTGTTTAAAAACTAATATTTACTAAGTTTGGCTTACTGGGTGTCAGGTATTGGGACTAGAATGGTGCAGCAGACAGACTCTAAAGTAAATCCCATGATCCCTGCCTCCTGGATTGTGTAATCCCCTCCCCTCGAAGGTGGGCAGGACCCATGACTCGCTTCCAATAGAATATGGAAAAGGCGATGAGATAATTATTCCCATGAATACATTATGCTATATGACAAAAGTGATGGGATGTCACGCCAATTATTAGGTTATATTATTTAAGACTTTTTGCTAGCAGACTCACTTTGACTTTTTTTACTGGCCTTGAAGAAACAAACTGCTATGTTGAGAACTGCCTATGGAGAGAGCACATGGCAGGGAACTTCACACATGTTCTAGGAGCTGAGAGTGGCCTCCAGCCAGTAAAAATACAAATAAACAAAAAACCTTGAAGTTTGCAGTCCTACAGCCATCAGGAAATAAATTCTGCCAACAATCTGCCAGCTTGGAAGTGGATTCTACTCCAATCGAGCCTCCAGAAGAGAATGCAGCCCAGCTGACACCTTGATTGCACTGCAGTGAGACCTTGAAGCAGAAAACTAAGCCTTGCCCAACACCTTGATTACAGCCTTTTGAGAGACCCTGAACCAGATGCCCCAGGTAGCTGAATAGGTTGGAGAAAAACACACAACCATTCTGACTGGAGTCACTTTAAATTCATAACTACAATACTATGCAAATACCATATACTATATTTCTATAGTCCACTCATTTTTCAATTCTCCTAGATAACATGTTTCACATCTTTTATTTCTCTCAAAGAGAAACGTTTGTAATAACCTTCTCCTCCATGCTCATTCTCAGCAGATAACCTTGCTTCTCCTTTCACTGAGAAAATAGGAACAATCAGAAAAGAGTTTCCTCAAGCTCCCACCACCACATCCACCCATTTACTGTATCTGTACCTGTATTTTTATCTTGTCTCCAAGTGCTTAGAATAAACTATCATGGTCCAATCCCTCTACCCATGAGCTAGGTCCCATCCCCTTATGCCTCCTTAAGGATATCATGATTCCTAATAGGTATCTCAAAATTGGCATGTCTTTAACTAAGCTCCTGATCTACTCCTATTATCCTCTCCACTCTGCCCCACATACAAACCTACTTCTCTCAGTCTCCTCTATCTCTATGGTAACTACATGCCCCTGGTTTCTCAGGCCAAAAAACTTAGAGTCATCCTTGGCACCTTCTCTCGTCCCAGATCCAATCTACAGTAAATCCCATGCACTCTATCTTCAAAATGTATCCAGAATCCTGCCCGTTTTCACCATCACTTTCTTCCATCCATGTCTAATCCACCATCATCTCTTACTTGAATTGTACACAGCAATAACTCCACAACAGATCTCCTTGCTTTTACCCTTGCCCCTCTGCCAGCCATTCTCAATATAGCAGCCAGGATGATCTCTCGAATTGCATCACTCTTCTGCACGAAACCCTCTGACAGCTTTTTATCTCGCTGGGAGTAAAAGGCAAGATCATCAAAAGACCCGCAAGATCCTACAAGATCTCCCCCCCACCCCACCCCCACATACAGTCCTTCTCTAACTCCCCCCTTTTATGTTCTCCATATCCTGCCCTGGTTCACCAGACTCCAGCCACACTGGAGCTTAGAATTTGTCCTGAGAGTGGTGGGAAGCCCCTGATGAGTTTTACAAGCCATCTTTCTTTCTTCTCTGCCTATAACATAGGACAAAAGTTAGACAACTAATATCACAGACTTGCACTACTACGAAATTGTTGCGATGGGCCTTGTTGCCCCCAGCAAGGGCACAAAGGATCCCTTTGCATAGTTGGTGGGGCTTGAGATACATTTCTTATTTTCCTTTTTGTGCCAAAAGAAAGATTAAAAGCAGAAAATTTAAAGACTGAAACTCTTAATGTTTTTAAAAGTTTTTTCTTAATTTTTTGTATTATACAAGTATTATAAATATTAAAATTTGTAATGTACAAAAGAGGTAAGGAAGGAAGGAGGCAGAAAGGGAGGAAAGGAGAGGGAGGAAAGAGGAAGGGAGAGAAAAAGAGATAGAAAGGAAGAAAAGAAAGGAAGGAAGGAGGGAGGGAGGGAAGGAAGGAAAGAAGGAAGGAAGGAAGGGAAAGAAAGAAAAGAGATGAAAGAAAGAGAAAGAAAGAAAGAGAAAGAAAGGGAGAAAGAAAGAAAGAAAAAGAAAGAAAGAGAAAGAAAGAAAGAAAGAAAGAAAGAAAGAAAGAAAGAAAGAAAGAAAAAGAAAGAAAGAGAAAGAAAGAAAGAAAGAAGGAAGGAAGGAAGGGAGAAAAGGGAAAGAAAATCATCCGAAGAGCCTGCCACACGAAACAGTTCCTATTAACAATTATGTTAAAGTACTTTTTAAATCACCACCACCCCTCCCCTCCCCAGGGAAGTGGGAGGAACAGTGGCTTCTCCTCTGAAGGCCTGACTTCATTTAGGATGCCACACCCTGCCCTGGCTGAGTTCACTTCTCACCCACAAGTTTTCGAAAAGACTTCCTGGGGTTTGCTTATGAGTCCATGACTTTTCTGGCATTTCACTCAAGTAACTTCTGACTAGGTTTTGTCTTGGCCATAAGGCTGTTTTTAAAAGAGATTCTGGATTTTTCTCTTGAAGGAAAAACGATAAATTTAGTTGTACTACATTTTCAGCAGTTTTAATGAATGAGTGATAAAATATACGCAGGCTACCCAAGAATAGAATAAATCTTTTCAAATTGAAATGACCATACAAACTCTCTTCTTCTCACTAGAATCCCTCATTAAATTATATCAGGATAGAATTCTACTGATCTCTGTGTTTTTTAAAAATTGATTTCTCCTTTTATTTATCTGTCACTGAATATACTATCCTATTAGTGTTAGGTTTTATTAGGTTCTATTGTAACTATTTTAAAAAGTTGTAATATTTTGTTTGGACATCATCATTTTTGTTTAAATAACTCTTTAAAGATTGCTATTTATTGTTAGCCATGAAAGATGAAGCTTTAGGTCACAATTTAGTACACAGAAATAGTAATTGATAAAAAGTAATTTAGAAATTTTAAAATATAAATGAAACTTTCCAAATGGCAGTTGGTGACTCATTGATTACAGCATCCAATTATAGCCAGTTTGGATTATTTTTAGAATGAGGCAAGTACACATTTAATTAACAAACAATATGAAATCTTCCAATTATGTGCTTAAAAATTTTCTGACCACAAAAATTTAAGAACATTTTCTACTAATTATTTTGGTCATTTTTTCATCACCCATTCTCTTCACAATTGATCCAATAAAAGTATTTATGAACAATGCCCTAAATATGATAGTTACAAGATTGGCAGATTTCCAGAATTTCATTATTAAATATATTGACTTGACATTTGTTATGCACAACAAAGTACATTTGGCTAAATTTAGTATAAAACTAATGTATGCAAATCCTTTAGTTATTTATAATTATAGGTAAATTTCCATTATTTCTTAGGTGCATACTGTGAAACAGTAGGCTAAAATACAACTTTTTTAAAATGTGAAAGTGCCCCTTAAGTGATTCTATGCTGTCATAACTTCTCTCAGCAATCAACAGTTTCAACAAAAGAAATAAATATCAATCAAGTGAATCATGGCTTAGAAAGCAAGGATGTTTCTAAATCATTGAGCTCTTCTCAAAAACAACTAAGATGTACAGAACAATTTTTATTGAATTTTACATGCATTTTTTTCTTATAGTTTCATTTCATCTTCATAATAATCCACTAGGCTAATTTCAATATCATCTTCATCTTATACATCAAAAACCTTAGGCTTAGAAATGTTAAGTGATTTTTTTAAACATTTTTATTGGAGTATAATTGCTTTACAATTTTGTGTTAGTTTCTGCTGTAAAACAAAGTGAATCAGCTATATGTATACATATATCCCCATATCCCCTCCCTCTTGCACCTCCCTCCCGCCCTCCCTATCCCGTCCCTCTAGGTGGTCACAAAGCACCGAGCTGATCTCCCTGTGCTATGCAGCTGCTTCCCACTAGCTATCTATTTTACATGAAATGTTAAGTGACTTTTGCAAGGTCTCATACCAGTGGCAGATTTTGAATTTGAACACATATTTGTCTGACTAAAAATTTCATTCTCTTAATCACAGTTTTAATAAGTCCATATCTCCAACCCTTTAATTTCCAAACCAGTAAGTACTCTCCTCATCACTCACCACCCATTTTAGATATATATTGCTTGGTGATGTCTAAAAAAGGCAATGGTGACAAATTAAATATCTGTGTACTTCTAATCGGTAATGCAGTGATATCTTATTGTTTTAATTTGCATTTCCCTGATGACATAGGATGTGGAGCATCTTTTCATATGCTTCTTTACCAACCATCTGTATATTTTCTTTGGTGAGGTGTTTGTTAAGGTCTTTGGCCCATTTTTTTAACTGAGTTGGTATATTATTTTTTATCTTTTTATTTTCAACGAATTTGTGTCTTTTATTCTGAAGTTTATCTCTTATAGACAGCTTATAGTTGTATCCTGACCTTTTTCCAGTCTGACAACCTCTGCCACTTTATTAGTGTTGAGCCCATTTACATTTAATGTGATTATTAATATGGTTGGATTTATACCTGAAATTTTGCTATTTGTTTTCTTTATGTCTCATGTCTTTTTTGGACCTCCATTCTTCCTTTATTGCTTTCCTTATGCTAAACAATTATTTTTAGTGTAGCATTTTAATTCCTCTGCTGATTTAACTATAGTTGTTTGGTGTTATTTTCTTACGGTTACTTTAAGAAATACAATATGCCTTGTAAGTTTTCACAATCTACTTTTGGTTAATAATCACAATTCTGGTGAAGTTTAACAAACTTGCTCTAATATAGCTTCATTTTCTCATATATATTACATATTTATGTTATAAACCCAAAAGTAAAGTGTTAAAGTTATTCTTTTATATGATCTTGGGTCTTTTTTTTTAAGTTAAGAGAAGAAAAGATTAAAATCTATCTTTGTCTTATATTTACACATATTTACCATTTCTGATGCTCTTCATTTCTTTGTGTGGATTCAAACTGCCAACTGGCACCACATCCTGTCAGCCTGAAGTACATCCTTTAGTATTTCTTGAAGGCAGGCCTGCTAGGAATAAATTCCCTAAGATTTTTTTTATCTGGGAATATTTGTAATTTACCCTCATTTTTTGAAGCATGGTTTTCCAGAACATGAAGTTTACTCATTTATTTCTCATCAAATTTGCTATTTTTACTGACAATTCCAATGGATATGGGTTTCTCACTTTCCACCCAGATCAAGCCAGCCCTTCTAGCAGTGAAGCTGCTGGTTTTTACAGCCAGCCCCACCTTGGTAGCACTATCAAGGTATTAGGGTTGGGGAGTTGGAAACATCCCCAGGCAAGAATACCACAGACTCCCACTGCTTGTATAGAAGTTCAGCAGTTTCTCACAAATAATTATTTCTTAATTTGTTGTTTGTCTTTGGTCTTTTCCCAGACTCCTGAAATGATCATTTTTTGAAATTTTTGTCTAGTTTTATACTTGTTTTTTGGGGAGAGCATTTTCTGCCAGAAGTACTGCTCTCTGATTTATATAGATTAAATATTCTCAAAGGATTTAATGCTTCGAACAGCCATTGACTTAAGAACGCTTTATAATTCTGGCTGCTCAGGGCAGTAGGGGTGATTTCCTATCCTATTATAGAAACTCATTGCTCTAGAGTGTCACATTTTAACTTTATTTTTTCCTGTTGGAAGTACAGCTAGTTCCTTTTTATCAGAGATAACAGGGGACTTACATTTACTGAGCATATACCAGGCTACTGGCATGATACACTTTCTCATGCTCTATTTCTCTTTAAAATAATGATTGTGGGCTTTTTATAACTGTAAATGCAACATAAACTGGTTTTTGAAAAATTTAACAATACAGAAAAGATTCGTCTCTCCAGAAATATTTTATAATGTCACCATCTAGAGAAAGACATACTTAATATCAGTCTACTTCCCCTCTCTCCCTCCACCCTTTAAATCTGTATGGGTGTGTGTTTTGAAATTAGTTGCAGAAGGCGGGAATTAAATCTCCTACTGCTCTCAAGATCATAGCCCTCTTCCAAGGTTCTAAGATTTGTAAAAATCTTCTTCTCATACCAACTACTGGGGTAGAAGAGAAAGCCATAGCCCTTTGAACTTGAACAGTGCCTAAGACATACATTTTGGTTATACAAAGATAAGCAAAGATTCTGTTCTTTAAGGAGAAACCAGATGTTTAGCTCCAAAAACTATATTGCCCTCTATATGCAAGATTTTTTTTCCTTGTGGGTGCATATTTTATCCTCTAAGAATTTTTAAAATATAAATATGGATTGATACTGCTTTGCTCTTAAAAATTATTGTTAACAGTAGGATAGACTGCCATCAGGAGAAAACTTGGACTAGAGAAGAAAATAATCTTAATTTGAGCTGGTGCTTCCCCCTTTTTTTCTTTTTTTTTTTTAATAGGAATCAAAATGTAATTTACAGCCAGGCCCAGGAAAAAGCAAATCTTCAATAACCAAGGGTATGTTGGTTGAAAGGAGCAGCCAAATCAATAGCAATCTTTAATGTCTTGTCTTTTTTCTCCCAGGAGGGAAAAAATAAATGCTGTTCTTGGTTAGTTTGAGTTTTACTCATTTTTTTTAGGTGAAGTGAGTAGGAAATCGTTGGCTGCTCTCGTTGATGGGGAAACAAATAGAACTGGAGTGTCCCCATAACTCTCAGTCCAGAAAGGACAGCTAGTTCCTCTTTTCCCAGGAGCTGACACAGTCTGAGTGGAAGGGAGTCATCATTACCATCTAACCAAAGCCTGAGGCATTCCCCTGAAATGCTGAGAAAGAGAGAGGAAAAAGTTCCTTCTCCAGTAGATAGGACTGGAATCTCCCAAGAGAACAGAAGCCGTGAGGCCACTCAGTTGAGGGAGTTTGATGGCAGAGGCTGTGAGAGAACAGAGAACTGAGGGAAGAGGGGGTTGTGGAAGAAGAGATTGATTGATCAGTCAGTGCAGACTCTGAAAACCCATTTGGTAGCCATGGTGAGGATCTGCTCTTGACTCAGTTCTAGGGAAGCTATCAGTCTAAGATGCATGTGGGTACTGCACCAGAGTTCCAAACTATCTCAAATGGACCCAATATGTAGTCCATCTGCACTGTAGTTTTTTAGCTTCTGAGAGCAAGATATTTTTGAAATCCAAATAAGATAATCCCAATTTCATGTCTTTGGGTTCCCCACAAGCAGAAAATCAGGCGACCACTCAACATGCTCTGTACCCAAGGAACACAACCTTTGACATACAAAGCAGTTGGGCTCCTTATTTCCACACACTCATCTGTGAGAACTATCTTTACATAGCCCAAATGCCCATTAAATTGCTCCCCCAAAGAAAAGATGAATTCTCTTTGGAGCTATAAAATGCAGCTTGTGAAATCGTAATAGTTTTTCAATCTGTGAAAGCCACCCCAAAACTCTGCTAAAATGATCAGGGATTCCCTGGTTTCTTGTTCAGAACTTATATCTAGGATCTTAATTATTCCATCTAGATTTTTTTTAACATGGTACCTGCTTTTTTACGAACAATGTCTTTGGATTGGAAAAATATAACTTCCTATATCATACTAATTCCTTAGATTAGAAAGAGAAGGGTTATGTTACCCATCAGGCTTGGCTGCTAACTCGGCATAGTCGGGCAAACCTGCCCTTTTCTGTAGATGGGCTATGAGCATTTGTTGAGTTGTTCTAACAGAGATCCCAGTTATTGTACTTACCCTTGACTGAGAACTTTGTTTTTCCGTAAACAAAGTTTCGAGAGTCTATGTTGCTAAGGAACTTCAGAAGGGCTGAAGGTGTGGTAGTGGTGGTTCAGGGCAAGAATAATGAAAGGCCTATGAACTCAGGCAACTGGAAGGCTGAGACATGTCATAGTCCGAGTCCATTCATATCCATGAGGTCAGTCATTACTAGTGTAATTTTTGTTTTCTCTTGAAAAAGTAGAAAATTAGTGTCCCAGATCATGTTCCTGGAACTCAAAAGAAATATCATGAGCAATGAATGAAGTGTGATTTTATCCAAGCACTGTAGTCTGTCTACATAGAACATATGTATGTGGGGCATATCTACAAAATTGTTCAGCTTTATTGAAGCTAACTGTGAAAAGTGTAATTAAAGAGAGACTTAAGGCTAGAAATTCTGGCTACGCTGGGGATAGACTGAATTAGGCCACAAAACTTTACTCTTGGCATATTAAATCAATAGCTTAAGAAAAAATTAGCCCACATGGGCCCTCACCTACATTAATAGTAAAATATCCTTTGTAAATTAATCATCAGCCAACTAACCCAGCTTTTCATCCTGAAGTAATAATCCTCTTTGAGTTAGTCACACGGCTATAAACTATAAGCAAAATGAAGAGCTCATAATCTTTGGAAGAAAAAGATAATATTAAAATACCAAACAAAACTCTTGCCCAAATCTTCATTTAGACCTGCCTGACAGCAAAATTGTATTAATGAGGTTAACTTTAATATAATAATTTTATGTGAAACAAAAATTTGATGGTTGCAATATTTATTTTTTGCCCACAACATCAAAGGGTAAAGAATATATAGTTTATACTTAATCATCCTTACACAGGCTTAAGAACTTAAAAGAATAATAACAGTAATAACAAGGAAGAAGGAAAAAACCTTAATAACTATACGCTGAATCCATCATAGTTGACACATTTTCCAACAATTGCAAGTAGAAATGAGTTTTCCAAACGTAAACTTGATAGAAATAAAAAGTATGGATTTGCCAAATAATCCTGCTATTTGGGATGTTTCTTACATCAAACGTAGTCAGGATGAACTATGTACTAAACCAACACGGTCAGAGAAATGGAGATAATACTGAAAGGAAAAAGCTTTGAAAAGTTCAACCTGCAGCATGACGTGATCAGAATAATTAGGATGATGATGAGAACAAAGCAAAAGTACAGAAAAAACTCTTAATGGGGCATTTCATGTGAATTAGCTCATTTAGTCATCATAACAATTTTATGATGTAATTACAACTATTATCTCTGTTACAAATGAGAAAACCAAGGCTTGTAGAGTTTAAGCAGCTGCTTCAGTCATAGAATTAACATGTGAGGAAGTCTCTCCAACTCTAAAACTGCGATGGTGAGTCATACAATCCCTTATCACTCAAACTTACCTGTCTGTCTGCATTTCCAAGTCACTTCCTTTGCCTGGTCTTTAAATCTCTAATTCTGTCTCTGTCTGTCTTTCTCTCTGTCTCTCTCTCTCACACACACATATGGCATCTGATTATCTCTGTCTCTTACCCTAGTAATTTGGCCTTTGTAAGCAGGCAAGTGGCCCTGATGTTCTGTCCAAAAAGATATTGGGGAAAATACAGCATTAAAAAGAACAGATATTAAAAAGGAAAAAACCTTCTGTTCCTTAACCCTTGGCCATTATGTCCACTTGTGATACCAACCAATGTTGCACCATCAACAGCCTTGCCAGATCTTCCCTATTCCTAAAGGTTAGCCAATTAGCTGATTTTCCTTTGGATTGGAAGAAGAAAATGATTATGTGCATGAATAGATAATATGAATAAGTGGCCGGAAGCCATTCTGAGTGGCAGAATTCCAATTTGCCGAAACCATGAAAGTGACACCAAGTCACCACTTTGAAGCAGCCTAGGTCAGGGGGGCTATAGCTCCATGTTACCTATCATCACAGCACCAACCTCCAAGTTCTCTTTCTTGGCTACAATCTAAGTCAGATGCTGAGGCCCCTGATGGATATGCAGCAATGATAAGAAGAGAGTGCTTTACCACAAGCTGGGAGCCATCTCTGATTCAAAGTGCTGAGTGAACACTTAGTCCCCACCCCTGCTGCTCCATGTGGAAAGAGCACCTTTAGAGTCTCACTCTTGCCATCACTCCATGTGCTTATCTATTCATTGCCAGAGGACCACGAGGGAACCGACGGGTAAATTTGGGCATAGGAACTGGGCTTTCATAACCCATCTTTTCTTTGGTTCTGCAGAAAGCATAGGTTTTCTGCAAATGTCAGCCTTTTGGTAAGCTTAGTAGTAAATCCTCTGCACTCGCTGTCACTGGGTGTTAAGTCTAATTCTATGGTGCAGTATTAGGAAGCTTATTGTAGTCATGCACCTGAACTGCGTTCTCCAGCTGTGCTATCAGTAAACAGTAGTCATTTGAGCTCCAATTGCCTGACTTCTTTATCTCAGTAAATTCAGGACCTGGTTCAGGGAAGAGGGGTATCATTTTTTTTAATTATTTTATTTTATTTTTTTGACTATGTTGGGTCTTCATTGCTGTGCACAGGCTTTCTCTAGTTGTGGCGAGTGGGGGCTACTCTTTGTTGCGGTGCTCAGGCTTCTCATTGCAATGGCTTCTCTTGTTGCAGAGCACGGGCTCTAGGCACGCAGGCCCCAACAGTTGTGGCGTGCAGGCTCAGTAGTTGTGGCTCACGGGCTCTAGAGCACAGGCTCGGTAGTTGTACAGCACAGGCTTAGTTGCTCCGTGGCATGCAGGATCCTCCCAGACCAGGGGTGGAACCCATGTCCCCTGCATTGGCATGCAGACTCCTAACCACTGCACCACCAGGGAAGCCCGGTATCATTTTTTTTTTAACTCTCTCTTTCCCTGAAAGAAATAATGTAGTGTTCCTATTAAAACACATGTCCTTTTAGATGCAAGACAAATAAAACTCAGTTACTGCTCTTAAAGTTCTCAAATGCAATGGGGAGAAACAGAAAAGTTATTTAGCGTGAAGAAATTCTAACAGAGGTGGAGCACAAGATTCACTGGAGCACCAAGGAAAGAGTAGTTGAGTCAATCCACAGACCATAGCTTTACAAAGATGGTGGTGGTGCACAGGCTGATTCTTAAAGGATGAGTAGTTGTTTGCCAAGCACTGATGCACAGAAATGGACAAAGTACTCTGAGCAGATTTTGGAACACTGGGTCCAACGTCCAATACAGAGTTGGGGAGGAGAAGACAGGGTATATGTTGAAGAGTTTGGTAAACATTGGAAGCAACTGGAGTGCTTGTTAAAAACACAAATGGGGGCTTCCCCGGTGGCACAGTGGTTGAGAGTCCGCCTGCCGATGCAGGGGACGCGGGTTCATGCCCCGGTCCGGAAGGATCCCACATGCCACGGAGCGGCTGGGCCTGTGAGCCATGGCTGCTGGGCCTGCGCGTCCGGAGCCTGTGCTCCGCAACGGGAGAGGCCACAACAGTGAGAGGACCGCGTACCGCAAAAAAAAAAAAAGCCCCACAAATGACCAGGTTATACCACAAATTTACTGATCCAGAGGGAGGAGTAACCTGGGAATCTGTATTTTTAACCAGCACCCCAGGTAATTTTTTGATCAGGAAAGTTTGGGAAACACTAACTAAACTTGGGGAGCCATTGAAGAGCTTCAAGAAATGGAGGAATCTACTAAGAACAGAATTTTTAGCTGTTGATAGAGTGGAGCTTGAAGGCAGGGAGCTCACTATAATAGTTTGAGGCTCTGGTGGTCCCAAATGTGCAGTTGACAATGGGCATAAAGGTCAAGGACTAAATTTAAAAGATATTTAAGGTGTAGGATGGGCAGGACTTAACTGACTGCATACTGACAATGATGGAGAAACTGGGTGGCTCCTGTTTCCGACATAGGTCACTGGGTGGATAGGCTATAAGCAGGAAAGAGAATACAGTTAAGGTAGGTTTTGAGGTATCTCCTTAGCTAATGAGCAACTGTCCCTTCTGTAAGCACTGCCCCCTCTCCAAAGGAAGAGTCCACAATAGTCTTTGCACAGTGTAGACTCGTCGTATCTTATTGATCTAGTATGGACACTTAAAAACACTATGCCAATTATATATTCTTTTCTGGTAATTTGTGATTGGACCTATGGAAAGCCAGAGTTTTTAAACTGTGGTGGGAATTTTAATTGCTTGTGCTGTGGGCAGCCATATCCAGAGAGAAGACAGCAACAGTAATAGTAGTAGTAGCAGGAAGAAGAGGAAGAGGAGAGGCACTACTAAAGCAGACATACCACAAAATTAGCAGAGATTAAGAAAATAACCAGGGAGGATACCGGCAGCTTCCCATTTTTGGTTCCTACCTCTGTGTAAGACCTGGTTGTATTGCTACTCTTGTATTTCATAAACTCAAATGTGTCCTTATGATACATCCTTTTGTTTTTTGGTCTATTCAATTCAGCTCTTTTATGTGCCATACAGGGATAAAGACTGCATACTGGATTTTGGACATATCAAAATTTGAAGTATCCACAGGACAACCAAGTGAAAACACCTAGTAGGATGTTTGATATATTAGTCTGGTGTGCAAAAAAGCGGTGGAAAGGCTGGGATGAAATACATATTTGCCTGTGTTTGGCATATAGGTTGAGGTTGAGTGAGAATGGCTATGGTCACTTAGATCATGGGAAAGGAGATAAATATATGCTATCTAGACACTAAAATGATTCTGGAGGAAAGTTAAAGGCTTGTTATTTCTGAGGCAGTAGAAAAGATCCTTTGGTTGTTGTGGTTAAAAACAGGATCTTCCCTAATTCTTAGAATTATTAAGTATGATTAAGGTCTAAAAACATAATTAATCTAATAATACTGTAAGTGATGAGTAATGGCAGACATTATTAGAAAGAAACCTCTACATGCAAATTTGACATAGTAGTATTTACTCCAGTTGAGCAAGAATGTTCATGCAGTGCCTTCCATTTCCTTTCAGGAAAACCCAACGACTAGTGGACAACTTTGATGACCCTAACACCCACTTCACAGAATGCAGAAATTCAGGATGCAACACAACTGATTTGCTAAAGAGATTGAGAAGGATTTCTTAGTTTAGCTACAAATGAGGACCAGAATGCCTCGTGGAGTCAAAACTTTACCATACCTACTAAATTAGCAGTGGCCCTGGGATGTGGTCTGGGATGATTTCCAAACAAGTGTTAAGCATTATTTGTCATGGGACTTTGGGCAATAAAATGTTTAACTTTTTTATTAAAGGTCACTAAGACGTTTGTCAGTTATGATGGTTCCTTGGATCTTACTTGTTCCTTCTTTTTCCTTTTAAAGTCACACATTCCATTAAAATATTGTTTTAAAGTTTAGGCCTTGAAGCATATGCCATTCTTCTGTCCCAAATCCATATTTAGTGACATAGAAAAAAGACAGGAAGGAAACATTTTAATTCTTCCAAATTTTCTTTGACCATGGAATTTGTCATTAGAAACAGAATTTTTTTAAAAAATCTACTGTTGTCCATATATTGTTAACAATTAACACATATTAAGTTTAAAAGGCATGGTTTTGGGACTTCCCTGGAGGTCCTGTGTTAAGACTCCCCCTTTCAATACAGGGGGTGAGGGTTTGATCCCTGGTTAGGGAGCTAATATCCCACATGCCTTGAGGCCAAAAAAACAAAATGTAAAAAAAACAGAAGCAATACTGTAACAAATTCAATAAAGACTTTAAAAAAATGGTCCACATAAAAAAAAAACAAAAAAAAATTTTAAATAAAGGGCATAGTCCTGAAGATAGTTAATTTTTTGTATGATATTTACTATTTTGTCAGGCATATTCAGGCACTTAGTAATTATAGCTCTGCTTTCCCCTGCAATCATAATTGAGAAATCCAAAGGATAAAATATACAGTTCAGGCAATATTGTTTCCCCTAAAAAATTTTTTATTTTTAAGTTTATTTTTATTTTTTGGCTGTGCCACGTAGCTTGTGGGATCTTAGTTCTCCGACTAGGGATTTAACCCAGGCCCTGGCAGTGAAAGTGCAGAGTCCTAACCACTGGACCACCAGGGAATTCCTGGAAAACACATTTTAAATGAAGTGTTAGCATTTATTAAATTACAAGAAAAGGGACAGATTTAAATATACAATCTAAGCTACTTTTTCCCAAACTGAGTTCTGCAGAACACTAACATCCCACAAATTCCCAATAGGTATTTTAAATACAAAAGAGTATTGATTGGGTCCTGGGGAGGAGGAAAAACATGTTATAAAAGACATTGAAACAATTGAGACAAACTGAATATGGACTGTATATTGAATATTTCTGTATCAATGCTAAATTCCAAGGGTGTGATAAAGGCTTCATGGTTATAGAGGACAATGTTTTTATTTATTTATTTATCTATTTTAGCCGCACCATGTGGCATGTGGGATCTTAGTTCCCCGACCAGGGATTGAACCCACGTCCCCTGCATTGGAAGTGTCGAGTCTTAACCACTGGACCGCCAGGGAAGTCCCCAGTGTTTATTCTTAGGAGAGTCATGCTGAAGTACTTAGGGGTCAAGTGTCATGATATCTTCAACTTTCAAATAGTTCAGAAAAAGAGAAATTACCATTCACTTATGTATATAAAGGGGAAAGAGCAAGAGATAAAACAAATGTGGCAAATTCCTAGAGGGGGCCGGATCAAGATGGCAGAATAAAAGGATATGGAGCTCACCTCCTCCCACAAACACATCAAAAATACACGTGGAACAATGCTCACAGAACACTTGCTGAACGCTGACAGATCTCGTAAAACAAATTGCAAGAAAGATCACCAAGTAACTGGGTAGGATGAAAGAAAAAAAAAAGGAATCGGGACCGGAGGAGGAAACTGTGAAAGAGGAAGTGTTCCCTCACGCTGAGAAGCCCCTTCACCAGTGGGGAGGTCAGCCAGGACAGAAAGGAAGCTTCAGAGGCTCAAAGGAGAGTATAGCAGCCAGCTTGCAGCAGGCAGAACAGAGAGAGACCAGCAGAGAGGGTCTGTGCCACCCCACTACACTCCCCAGGCCCAAGACGTGTCCGCTGGTGCACATGGGGGCTGGATGCTGAAACTCTGGCTTCAGCAGGCAGACCCAGGGAGAGGGCTGGGGTAGGCTGCATGGAGACAGTCTGAAGGAGCTGGAGTGTGGTCTGGGCCACACCCAGGGTGTGTGCAGGAAGGAGCCCGGGTCTGCCACTGAAGCCCCATTGTTAACTTGCCTTCTCAAAGGGAGGGGCTGGGCCCACCATAGCAGCCTCATTCTCGGCCTGCTCACAGCTGGTGCAGTTCCACCTCTAAGAGTTCTGGGACCATGCAAGCACTGGCGGCTGCCCCCATGCAGAAGCGGAGCTGAAATCTTAGCCCTGTCTCAGCGGCTGTGCAATCCATAGATTTATGTGCTGGCAGTGGTTTTGTAAACTCAGTGCCCGCGGGACATCCAAGTGGATTACTGGTGCTCCTGCAGCTGCACGGGTCCAGCAATGGTGGCTGTGAGCTCTGTGGGTGTGCACATGCAGAAGCAGTGCTGGGGTCTGGGCAGACACAGTAGCTCCCACTGCGGGTCCAGATGCATTACTGCAGTGGTCCCTGTGCCTGACCTCGGCAGTTCTGTGCCAACAGATCTGCATTTGTGGCTTTGTGTACAGTGCCTGAGGGAAAACTGGTCCAATTAGCTGAATTCCCACAGTTGAGGCAGGGCTGATGGCAGTGCCAAAAACAATGTACTTTGTGAGCCCACACAACAGGTGACAGGTGACACCACAGAGCACACTTCCCAGTGGACAACTCCTGTGAAGGAATACTCAGTGGCTCCTCTCCCAGCAGGAACACTCCAGCCCCACCTACCTCACACCGCAGCTCAGAAACAGATGTCGGGGAGCCTACTCCAACAACAGGAGAGCAGACCTGTCTCCACAGGGCTGTGACAACCACAGAGCAAAGAGGAGGCTCCACTCAACATTCAGTTCAGGCTCTGGTCATCACAACAACAATCACATCCCCTAACAAGGGGATAACGGCCAGCACACACTGAGGAAAAATGAGGCAGGCATCCATACTAAAAACAGCCCTTGCACCAAAAATATTAGACTCATGGAGGCTACACAGGTACACTCCTATATAAAAACAGCCCTTCAAGACCACAGTAGATAAGAGTTTCTCCTAAACTCATAGAGTCAGAGAAATATAAGTAAAATGAAGAAGCAGAGGAACCACTCCGAGTTAAATGGTCAAGAGAACTCCCCTGAAAAAAACAATGAAACAGACCTCTTCAGTCTGGTAGACACCAAGTTCAAAAAAGAGATAATTAAAATACTGAAGGAATTAAGAAAGGCTATTGAGGACTTCCCTGGTGGCTCAGTGGTTAAGAATCCACCTGCCAATGGGTGGGTTCGAGCCCTGGCCCAGGAAGATCCCACATGCTGTGGGGCACATAAGCCCATGCGCCACAACTACCGAGCCTGCGTTCTAGAGCCCGCAAGCCACAACAACTGAGTCTGTGTGCCACAACTACTGAAGCCCATGCACCTAGAGCCCATGCTCTACAACGAGAGAAGCCACTGCAATGAGAAGCCTGCATACTGCAAAGAAGAGTAGCCCCCACTCACTGCAACTAGAGAAAGCCGGCACACAGCAATGAAGTCCCAAGGCAGCCAAAAATATAATTAATTAATTATTTTAAAAAAGAAAGGCTATTCATAGAAATACAGATTACTGTAAAAAGGAACTAGAAACTATAAAGAGGAGCCAAGAAAAATTAGAAAACTCTTTTGCCAAGATGAAAGCTGAGCTAAAGGCAATGAATAGCAGAATGAATAATGCAGAAAAATGAATACGTGATCTGATATATAGAATAATGTAAATCACCCAACAAAACATCAGACAGAAAGCCAAACGAAAAAAATAAAAACAAATAAAAGCAGCATAAGAGACCTATGGGATAATATAAATTATGCCCATCTGTGCATAATAGGAGTTCCAGAAGGCAAAGAAAGAGATAATGGGACTGAAAATGTATTCGAAGAAATTATGGCTGAAAACTTCCCAAACCTAAAGAAGGAAACAGATATCCAGGGACAGGAAGCACAGAGGATACCAAACAAGATGAACCCAAACAGACCTACACCAAGACATTATAATTAAAATGGCAAAACTTAAAGGCAGTATTCAAAAGTCAGCAAGAGAAAAACGAAGAGTTAATTACAAGGGACCCCCTGCCATAAGGCTATCAGCTGATTTCTCTACAGAAACGTTGCAGGCCAGAAGGGAGTGGCAAGATATATTCAAAGTCCTGGAAGGGAAAAACCTGCAACCTAGGATCCTCTATCCAGCAAGATTATCATTTAGAATAGGAGAGAGGAAGAATTTCCCAGACAAGCAAAAACTGAAAGAATACAGCAATACTAAACCTATCCTAAAAGAAATATTAAAAGGTCTTTTTGAAATAGAAAAGAAGCAAGAATCTATAAGAAAAAGAAAATGACAACTATAAAGTAAATCACTTAAGTCTGTACATAGATTATCAAAAAAAATTTTTTTTTCAAATTTTTGTGAAAGTGATGAAAACTACAATGAACAGCAAAAGGATAATCATGAAGATGTAAAGGAGAACATCAAAATCATAAAATGGCAGGGAGGAGAGTAAGAAAATGTAGATTTTCTTTTCTTTTTTTAGAATGTGTTTGAGCCTATATGACTACCAGTCTAAAGCAAGTAGATATAGTAATGGGTTAACATACTTAAAAAACAGGGTAACCAGGAATCAAAAATATGCAATAGATTCACAAAAACCAAAAAGCAAAGAACACAAGTGTAATACAAAAGAAAACTATCAAACCACAAAAGGAAAAACAAAAAGAAAAAGGAACAAAGAAGAAATACAAAATCAACTGGAAAACAAGGTATAAAATGGCAATAAATACATATCTATCAATAATTACCTTAAATGTCAATGAACTAAATGCTCCAATCAAAACACATAGAGTTGGGCTTCCCTGGTGGCGCAGTGGTTGAGAGTCCGCCTGCCGATGCAGGGGACACGGGTTTGTGCCCCAGTCTGGGAAGATCCCACATGCCGCGGAGCGGCTAGGTTCTTGAGCCATGGCCACTGAGCCTGCGCGTCTGGAGCCTGTGCTCTGCAGTGGGAGAGGCCATAACAGTGAGAGGCCCACGTACCGAAAAAAAAAAAAAAAAACACATAGAGTGGTACATTGGATAAAAAAACAAGAGCTTACAACATGCGGCCTACAAGAGACCCACTTTAGGGCAAAAAACACACATAGATTAAAAGTAAGAGGATGGAAAAAGATATTTCACTCAAATGGAAATAACAAAGTGAGGGTAGCAATATTCATATCAGACAAAATAGACTTTAAAGCAAAGGCCATAAAGAAAGATAAAGAAGGACACTATATAATGATAAAAGGATCAATACAAGAGGATATTACACTCATTAACATATATGCACCCAATATAGCAGCACCAAAATACATAAAGCAAATAATAGCAGACATAAAGGGAAAAACTGATGGGAATATAATAATAGAAGGAGAATTTAACACCCCACTCACATCAATGGACAGATCTTCCAAACAGAAAATAAGGCAACAGAGATCCTAAATCATACAATAGAACACTTAGGCTTAATTGATATTTTCAGGACATTACATCCAAAAAACAAAAAAAAAAACCAATACACATTCTTTCCAAGTGCACATGGAACATTCTCTAGGATTGATCACATACTAGGACACAAAACAAGCCTCAACAAATTTAAGAGAATAGAAATTATTTCAAGCATCTTTTCTGACCACAACAGCATGAAATTAGAAATCAACCACAGAAAGAGAAACGAGAAAAAAACAATTATATGAAGACTAAACAACATGCTACTAAAAAACCAATGGTTCAACAATGAAATCAAAGAGGAAATTTAAAAATATCTTGAGACAAATGGCAATGAAAATACAACCATACAAAATCTATGAGATGTAGCAAAAGCAGTCCTAAGAGGGAAGTTCATAGCAATACAGGCCTTCCTCAAAAAACATGAAAAATCTCAAATAAACAACCTAACCTACCATCTAAAAGAATTAGAAAAACAAGAACAAACAAAACCTAAAGTCAGCAGAAGGAAGGAAATAAACATCAGAGGGAATTAAATATTGATAAAGTAGAGATTAAAAAACAAACAACAACAACAAAAAAAACCCAAGAGCTGGTTTTGTGAAAAGGTAAACAAAATCGACAAACCTCTGGCCAGCTTTATCAAGAAGAGGAGAGTGGACTCAAATAAACAAATAAGAAATGAAAGAGGAGAAATAACAACCAACACCGCAGAAATACAAAAAATCATAAGAGAATACTATGAACAGTTATATGCCAACAAATTGGACGACCTAGAAGAAATGGACAAGTTTCTAGAAATATACAGCCCACCAAAAGCGAATCAAGAAGAAATACATAATTTGAACAGACATATTAATAGAGGTGAAATAGAATCTGTAATAATAATAATAAAAAACACTCCCTGCAAACAAAAATCGAGGTCCAGATGGATTCACTGGGGAATTCTACCAAAAATACAAAGAAGAAATACAAAAATATACTGATCCTTCTCAAACTCTTCCAAAAAATTGAAGAGGAAGAAACACTCCCGAAGTCATTCTATGAAGCCACCATCATCCAGGTATCAAAATCAGACAAAGACAATACCAAAAAAGAAAATTACAGGCCAATATTTTTGATGAATATAGACTGAGAAATCCTCAACACAAAATTAGCAAACTGAATCCAACAACATATAAAAAAGATCATACACCACAATCAAGCTGGCTTCATCCCAGGGTCACAAGTATGGTTCAACATACGCAAATCAATCAATGTGATACACCACATCAACAAAAGAAAAGACACACCACATGATCATCACAATAGATGCAGAAAGGCATTTGATAAAAATTCAACATCCATTCATAATAAAAACTCTTACCAAAGTGGGTATAGAGGGAACGTACCTCAACATAATAAAAGCTATTTATGACAAACCCACTGTCAACATAATACTAAAAGGTGAAAAGTTGAAAGCCTTCCCACTAAAATCTGGAACAAAACAAGGATGCCCACTCTCTATTTAACACAGTATTGGTCCTAGCCACAGCAATCAGACAAGAAAAAGAAATAAAAGGTATCCAAATTGGAAGAGAAGAGGTAAAACTGTCATTATATGCAGGTGACATGATACTATATAGAGAAAACCCTGAAGACTGCACATAAAAACTACTTGAACTGATAAATATATTCAACAAGGTAGCAGGATACAAGATTAACATACAGAAATCTGTTGCATTTCTTTTTTTTTTTTTTTTTTAGTTTCTGCTTTATAACAAAGTGAATCAGTCATACATATACATCTGTTCCCACATCCCTTCCCTCATGCATCTCCCTCCCTCCCACCCTCCCCATCCCACCCCTCCAGGTGGTCACAAAGCACCGAGTTGATCTCCCTGTGCTCTGTGGCTGCTTCCCACTATCTATCTAGCTTACGTTTGGTAGTGTATATATGTCCATGCCTCTCTTTCGCTTTGTCACAGCTTACCATTCCCCCTCCTCATATCCTCAAGTCCATTCTCAAGTAGGTCTGTGTCTTTATTCCCGTTTTACCCCTAGGTTCTTCATGACATTTTTTTTTAAATTCCATATATATGTGTTATCATACAGTATTTGTCTTTCTCTTTCTGACTTACTTCACTCTGTATGACAGACTCTAGGTCTATCCACCTCATTACAAATAGCTCAGTTTCGTTTCTTTTTATGGCTGAGTAATATTCCATTGTATATATGTGCCACATCTTCTTTATCCATTCATCCGATGATGGACACTTAGGTTGTTTCCATCTCCGGGCTATTGTGAATAGAGCTGCAATGAACATTTTGGTACATGTCTCTTTTTGAATTATGGTTTTCTCAGGGTATATGCCTAGTAGTGGGATTGCTGGGTCATATGGTAGTTCTATTTTTAGTTTTTTAAGGAACCTCCATACTGTTCTCCATAGTGGCTGTACCAATTCACATTCCCACCAGCAGTGCAAGAGTGTTCCCTTTTCTCCACACCCTCTCCAGCATTTATTGTTTCTAGATTTCTTGATGATGGCCATTCTGACTGGTGTGAGATGATATCTCATTGTAGTTTTGATTTGCATTTCTCTAATGATTAATGATGTTGAGCATTCTTTCATGTGTTTGTTGGCAGTTTGTATATCTTCTTTGGAGAAATGCCTATTTAAGTCTTCTGCCCATTTTTGGATTGGGTTGTTTGTTTTTTTGCTGTTGAGATGCATGAGCTGTTTATAAAATTTGGAGATTAATCCTTTGTCAGTTGCTTCATTTGCAAATATTTTCTCCCATTCTGAGGGTTGTCTTTTGGTCTTGTTTATGGTTTCCTTTGCTGTGCAAAAGCTTTTAAGTTTCATTAGGTCCCATTTGTTTATCTTTGTTTTTATCTCCATTTCTCTAGGAGGTGGGTCCAAAAGGATCTTGCTGTGATTTATGTCATAGAGTGTTCTGCCTATGTTTTCCTCTAAGAGTTTGATAGTTTCTGGCCTTACATTTAGGTCTTTAATGTTGCGTTTCTTTACAATAACAATATCAGAAAGAGAAAGTAAAAAAAAAAAAATCCCTTTTAAAATTGCACCCAAAAAAATAGTTAGGAATAAACCTGACCAAGGAGGTGAAAGACCTATATGCTGAGAACTATAAAATATTAATATAGGAAATTGAAGATGATTCAAAGAAATGGAAAGATATCTCACTCTCTTGGATAGGAAGAATTAACATTGTTAAAATGGCCATACTACCCAAAGCAATCTACAGATTTAATGTGATCCCTATCAAATTAACCAGACATTTTCTGGTTAATTACCTAGAACAAACAATCTTAAATTTAGATGGAACCATAAAAGACCCAGAATTGCCAAAGCAGTCCTGAGGACAAAGAACAAAGCTGGAGACATAACCCTCCCGGACTTCACACAATACCACAAAGCTACAGTAATCAAAACAGTGTGGTACTGGCATAAAAACAGACACATGGATCAATGGAACAGAACAGAGAGCCCATAAATAAACCCACACACCTACAGTCAATTAATCTTCAACAAAGGAGGCAAGAATATACAATGGAGAAAAGACAGTCTCTTTAGCAAGTGGTGTTGGGAAAGCTGAACAGCCGCATGTAAATCAATGAAGTTAGAACACACCCTCATACCATACACAAAATAAACTCAAAATGGCTTGACTTAAATATAAAACATGACACCACAAAACTCCTAGAAGTGGACATAGGCAAAACATTCTCTTACATAAATCACACCAATGATTTCTTAGGTCAGTCTCCCAAGGCAATAGAAATAAAAGCAAAAACAAACAAATGGGACCTAATCAATCTAATGAGCTTTTGCACAGCAAAGGAAACCATATGCAAAATGAAAAGACAACATACGGACTGGGAGAAGATATTTACAAACGCAACTAACAAGGGCTTAATTTCCAAAATATACAAACAGCTCATACAACTCAATAACAAAAAAAACCCAATCCAATCAAAAAATGGGCATAAGACCTAAACAGACATTTCTCCAAAGAAGACATACAGATAGCCAATAGGCACATGAAAAGATGTTCAACATCACTAATTACTAGAGAAATACAAATCAAAACTACAATGAGGTACCACCTCACACCAGTCAGAATGGTCATCATTAAAAAGTCTACAAATAGAAGATGGCGGTGTGGGAAGAAAAGAGTTAGCATCTCCCCACAACTAGGGCACCTGCCTGCCACTGGTGGGAAACTCTGACCCCCAAGGAGACGGGAGGAACCCGAGAGTGAACTGGTAGGATGTAGAAGGACCCTGGGGGGAGGAGAAGTGGAGGCCAGACAAGATAGCGCTCCTGAGGCCAGGGAGATCAAGAGAGGCAGGTGGGAGGGACTCTCTGGGAAGATCAGGAGAGGAGTGGAGGGCGATCACCTGGCCCACTCAGGCCAGGGAACTTGCTGAGCTCCCAAGCCGGTTGCCCTGCCTCCAAAGCCCCATCCAGGCCACGTGGGTCTTGGGGGCATAGGAGGGAGGCCAGGGGAGATCAGGAGTGGTAGGCAGGAGGGGACACCCAGGAGGAGAGCAGGAGAGGAGCAGAGGGTGACTTCCCTGCCCACTCAGGCCTGGGGAGCCTGCTGAGGTCCCAGGCTGATCCCTCGCCCTCCAAAGCCCCCTCCAGGCTGCATGGGTCCTTGGGGGCACAGTAGGGAGGCGGGGGGTTACTGGATCAGGAGAGGCAGGCGGGAGGGGCCCTCAGGAAGGAGCAGAGATGAGCGGAGGGTGATTGCCCCACCCACTGGGGCCCAGCGAGCCTGCTGAGCTCCCAGGCGGATGCCCTTCCCTCCAAAGCCCCCTCTAGGCCATGTGGGTCCTTGGGGGCATAAGAGGGAGATCAGGAGAGGCAGACAGGAGGGGCCCTCCCAGACCCCAGACCAGAGAAGCAGGAGAGGAGGGCATTTGCCCCACCCACTTAAGCCCAGGAAGCCTGCTGGGCTCCCTGGTGAGGTACCCTGCTCTCTGAAACCAGGGGTGGGGGGCACGCCTGGGCCCGTTATGTTCCTTGAGCCTAAGCCCCACCCCCCACAGCCCCCAGGGCCTTTTCCAGCCTGTGAGTCCTGACCATTGGCCCCACCCACCATCCAAACCTGGCCCTGGCTTAGGCCCCGCCCTCCACAGCCAAGGCCTTCCCCCCCCACCCTTTTTTTTTTCTCCTTTTCCCTCCTGCTCTTTTTTATTATTGTTACTGATGTACTTCACGGTTGTTGATTCATCTATATTTTTACTTTTACATTCTTTCTAACATATCTGTTAGCTTCTTAGTCTAATTTTATTTTTTACTTTGTTATTGTTTTCTTTTTTTTTCTTTTTTGCTGTCCCACGCGGCTTGCAGGATCTTGATTCACAAGCCTGGGATCGGGCGGAAGCTCCTGCAATGGGAGTTCCAAGTCCGAACCACTGGACTAGCAGAGAACCTCAGACCCCAGGGAATATTAATCGGAGTGAGGTCTCACAGAGTTCTTCATCTCAGCACCAAAACCCAGCTCTATCCAACAGCCTACAAACTCCAGTGTTGGAAGCCTCAGGCCAAAACACCAGTAAAACAGGAACACAATCCCACTCATAAAAAGAAAAAAAATGAGATGGCAAAAAAATATGTCACAGATGAAGGAGCAAGGTAAAAGTCTACAAGACCAAATAAATGAAGAGGAAATAGCAATCTACCAGAAAAAGAATTCAGACTAATGATAGTAAAGATGATCCAGAATATCGGAAATAGAATGGAAGCACGGATTGAGAAAATACAAGAAATGTTTAACAAAGATCTAGAAGAACTAAAGAACAAACAAACATATATGAACAACACAATAACTGAAATGAAAAATACACTAGAAGGAATCAATAACAGAATAACGGAGGCAGAAGAATGAATAAGTGAGCTGGAAGACAAAATGGTAGAAATAACTGCTGAGGAGCAGAATAAAGAAAAAAGAATGAAAAGAACTGAAGACAATCTCAGAGACTTCTGGGACAACACTAAATGCACCAACATTTGAATTATATAGATCCCAGAAGAAGAAGAGAAAAATAAAGGTTCTGAGAAAATATTTGAAGATATTATAGTGGAAAATTTCCCTAACATGGGAAAGGAAAGAGTCACCCAAGTCCAGGAAGCACAGAGAGTCCCATACAGGATAAACCCTAGGAAAAACACACCAAGACATGTATTAATCAAACTAACAGAAATTAAATTCAAAGAAAAACATATTAAAAGCAGCAAGGGAAAAACAAACAAACAAACAAACATATAAAGGAATCCCCATAAGGTTATCAGCTGATTTTTCAGTGGAAGCTCTGCAGACCAGAAGGGAGTGGCAGGATATGCTTAAAGTAATGAAAGAGAAAAACCCACAACCAAGATTACTCTACCCAGCACGGATCTCATTCAGATTCAATGGAGAAGTCAAAAGTTTTTCAGGGCCTCCCTGGTGGCGCAGTGGTTGAGAGTCCACCTGCCGATGCAGGGGATACGGGTTCGTGCCCCGGTCTGGGAGGATCCCATATGCCGCGGAGCGGCTGGGCCCGTGAGCCATGGCCGCTGGGCCTGTGCATCCGGAGCCTGTGCTCCGCAACGGGAGAGGCCACAACAGTGAGAGGCCCGCGTACCGCAAAAAGAAAAAAAAAAAAAAAAAAAAAAAAAGTTTTTCAAACAAAAGCTAAAAGAATTCAGCATTACCAAACCAGCTTTACAACAAATGCTAAATAAACTTCTCTAAGCAGGAAACACAAGAGAAGAAAAAGACCCACAAAAACAAACCCAAAACAATTAAGAAAATGGTAATAGGAATACACATATCGATAATAACCTTGAATGTAAATGGATTAAATGCCCCAACCAAAAGACAAAGACTGGCTGAATGGATACAAAAACAAGACCCATATATATGCTGTCTACAAGAGACCCACTTCAGACCTAGGGACACATACAGACTGAAAGTGAAGGGATGGAAAAAGATATTCCATGCAAATGGAAATCAAAAGAAAGCTGGAGTAGCAATACATATATTAGATAAAATAGACTTTAAAATAAAGAGATAAGGAGGGACACTACATAATGATCAAAGGATCAATCCAAGAAGAAGACATAACAAGTATAAATATATATGCACCCAACATAGGAGCACCTCAATACATAAGACAAATGCTAACAACCATGAATGGAGAAATCGACAGTAACACAATAACAGTAGGGGACTTTAACACCCCATTCACACCAATGGACAGATCATCCAAACAGAAAATAAATAAGGAAACACAAGCTTTAAATGACACAATAGACCAGATAGATCTAACTGATATTTACAGAACTTTCCACCCAAAAGTGGCAGAATACACTTTCTTTTCAAGTGCACATGGAACATTCTCCAGGATAGATCACATCTTGGGTTACAAATCAAGCCTTGGAAAATTTAAGAAAACTGAAATCATATCAAACATCTTTTCTGACCACAACACTATGAGATCAGAAATCAATTAATGGAAAAAAACTATAAAAAACACAAATACATGGATGCTAAACAGTGCACTACTAAATAACCAAGAGATCACTGAAGAAATCAAAGAATAAAGAAATACATAGAAATAAATGACAACAAAAACAGGACGACCCAAAACCTATGGGATGCAGCAAAAGCAGTTCTAAGAGGGAAGTCTATAGCAATTCGATCTCACTTCAAGAAACAAGGAAAATCTCAAATAAACAATCTAACTCTACACTTAAAACAACTAAAGAAGAACAAAGAAAACCCAAAGTCAGTAGAAGGAAAGAAATCATAAATATCAGAGCAGAAATAAATGAAATAGAAATGAAGAAAACAACAGCAAAGATCAATAAAACTAAAAGCTGGTTCTTTGAGAAGATAAACAAAATTCATAAACCCTTAGCCAGACTAATCAAGAAAAAAAGGGAGAAGACTCAAATCAATATAATCAGAAATGAAAAAGGAGAAATCACAACTGACACTGCAGAAATACAAAGGATTATAAGAGACTACGACAAACAACTATAGGCCAATAAAATGGACAACCACGAAGAAATGGACAAATTCTTGGAAAGGTACAATTTTCCAAGACTGAACCAGGAAGAATCAGAAAATATAAACAGACCTATCACAAGTAATGAAATTGAAGCCACAATTAAAAATCTTCCAGCAAACAAAAGTGCAGGACCAGATGGCTTCACAGGCAAATTCTATCAAACATTTAGAGAAGAGTTAACATCGATCCTTCTCAAACTCTTCCAAAAACCTGCAGAGGGAGAAACAATCCCAATTTCATTCTACAAAGCCTGATACCAAAACCAGAAACAGATATGACAAAATAGAAAATTATAGACCAATATCACTGGTGAACATAGATGCAAAAATCCTGAACAAAATACTAGCAAACAGAATCCAACAGCACATTAAACATATCGTACACCACGATCAAGTGGGATTTATCCCAGGGATGCAAGAATTCTTCAATACACGCAAAATCAATGTGATACACCACATTAACAAATTAAGTAATAAAAACCATATAATCATCTCAATAGATGCAGAAAAAGCTTTTGACAAAATTCAACACCCATTTATGATAAAAACTCTCCAGAAAATGGGCAGAGAGGGAACCTACCTCAACATAATAAAGGCCATATATGACAAACCCACAGCAAACATCAAACTCAATGGTGAAAAACTGAAAGCATTCCCACTAGGATCAGGAACAAGACAAGGATGTCCACTCTCGCCACTCTTATTCAACACAGTTTTGGAAGTCCTAGCCACAGCAATCAGAGAAGAAAAAGAAATAAAAGGAAAACAAATTGGAAAAGAAGAAGTAAAACTGTCACTATTTGCTGATGACATAATACTATACATAGAAAATCCTAAAGATGCCACTGGAAAACTACTACAACTAATCAATGAATTTGGTAAAGTTGCAGGATACAAAATTAATGCACAGAAATCTCTGGCATTCCTATACACCAACAACGAAAAATCAGAAAGAGAAATTAAGGAAACACTCCCATTTACCATTGCAACAAAAAGAATAAAATACCTAGGAATAAACCTGCCTAAGGAGGCAAAAGACTTGTACTCAGAAAACTATAAAACACTGATGAAAGAAATCAAAGATGACATAAACAGATGGAGAAATATACCATGTTCTTGGATTGGAAGAATCAATATTGTGAAAATGACTATACTGCCCAAAGCAATCTACAGATTCAATGCAATCCCTATCAAACTACCAATGGTATTCTTCACAGAATTAGAACAAAAAAATCTTACAATTCGTATGGAAACACAAAAGATCCCAAATAGCCAAAGCAATCTTGAGAAGGAAAAACAGAGTTGGAGGAATCAGGCTCCCCAACTTCAAACTATACCACAAAGCTACAGTAATCGAGACAGTATGGTACTGGCACAAAAAACAGAAATATAAATCAATGGTACAGGATAGAGTGCCCAGAGATAAACCCACGCACATATGGGCACCTAATTTACGACAAAGGAGGCAAGAACATACAATGGAGAAAAGACAGCCTCTTCAGTAAGTGGTGCTGGGAAAACTGGACAGCTACTTGTAAAAGAATGAAATCAGAACACTCCCTAACACCATACACAAAAATAAACTCAAATGGATTAAAGACTTAAATGTAAGACCAGACACTATAAAACTTTTAGAGGAAAACATAGGAAAAACACTCTTTGACATAAACCACAGCAAGATCTTTTATGACCCACCTCCTAGAGTAATGGAAATAAAAAGAAAAATAAACAAATGGGACCTAATGAAACTTAAAAGCTTTTGCACAGCAAAGGAAACTATAAACAAGACGAAAAGACAACCCTCAGAATGAGAGAAAATATCTGCAAACGAAGCAACAGACAGGGTATAAATCTCCAAAATATACAAACAGCTCATGAAGCTCAATATCAGAAAAACAAACAATCCAGTTAAAAAGCAGGTGGAAGACCTAAATAGACATTTCACCAAAGACCTACAGATGGCCAACAGACACATGAAAAGATGCTCAACATCACTAATTATTAGAGAAATGCAAATCAAAACTACAATGAGGTATCACCTCACACAGGTCACAATGGCCATCATCAAAAAATCTACAAACAATAAATGCTGGAGAGGGTGTGGAGAGAAGGGGACCCTCTTGCACTGTTGGTGGGAATGTAAATTGATACAGCCACTATGGAGAACAGTATGGAGGTTCCCTAAAAAACTAAAAATAGAACTACCATATGACCCAGCAATCCCACTACTGGGCATATATCCTGAGAAAAACATTATTCAAACACAATATTCATTGTAGCACTATTTACAATAGCCAGGACATGGAAGCAACCTAAATGTCCAATGACAGATGAATGGATAAAGAAGATGTGGCACATATATACAATGGAATATTACTCAGCCATAAAAGGAAACGAAATTGAGCTATTTTTAGTGAGGTGGATGGACCCAGAGTCTGTCATACAGAGTGAAGTAAGTCAGAAGAGAAAAACAAATACCATATGCTAACACATATATATGGAATCTAAAAAAACAAAAATGGTATTGATAAACCTAGTTGCAGGGCAGGGATAAAGAGGTAGACACAGAGAATGGACTTGATGACATGGGGTGGGAGGGTGAAGCTGGGGCGAACTGAGGGTAGCATCAACGTATATACACTACCAAATGTAAAATAGCTGGCTGGTGGGAAACAGCAGCACAGCACAGGGAGATCAGCTTGGTGCTTTGCAATGACCTAGAGGGGTGGGACAGGGAGGATGGGAGGGAGGCTCAAGAGGGAGGGGATATGGGGAAATGTGTATGTATATGGCTGATTCATTTTGTTGTGCAACAGAAACTAACACAGTATTGTGAAGCAATTATACTCCAATAAAGATTATTAAGAAAATAAAAGTCTACAAATAATAAATACTGGAGAGGGTGTGGAGAATAGGGAACTCTCCTACAGCTGGTGGGATTGTAAATTGGTGCAGCCACTGTGGAAAACAGTATGTAGCTTCCTTAAAAACTAAAAATAGAGTTGCCATATGATCCAGCAATCCCACTCCTGGACATATATCCAGACAAAACTATAATTCAGAAAGATACATGGTCTCCAATGTTCACAGCAGCACTATTCACAACAGCCAACACATGGAAGCAACTTAAATGTCCATCGACAGATGAATGGATAAAGAAGATGTGGTATGTATACACAATGGAATATTACTCATCCATAAAAAGAATGAAATAATGCCATTTGCAGCAACATGGATGGACCTAGAGATTATCACACTAAGTGAAGTCAGTCAAAGAAAGACAAGTATCTATCATATGATATCACTTATATGTGGAATCTAAAATATGGCACAAATGAACTTATTTATGAAACAGAAACAGACTCACAGATATAGATAACAAACTTACGGTTACCAAAGGGTAAAAGGGGTGGAGGAGGGATAAATTAGGAGACTGGGATTAGCAGATACAAACTACTATATATAAAATAGGTAAACAACAAGGTCCTACTGTATAGCACAGGGAACTATATTCAATATTCTGTAATAAACCACAATAGAATATGGAAAAGAATATATATATAACTGAATCACTTTGCTGTACACCAGAAACCAATACATTGTAAATCAACTATACTTCACAAAGAAATGTTTTAATGTGGCAAAATGTTAACAATAGGTGAATTTAGGTGAAAAGTATATTGGCATCTACTTATACTATAGTTCTAACTCTTTGTTTAAACAGGCTTCTGTTCAAGACTTCTCTAATAAAATTGGGAAAATGTATGCAGCATATCCAACTTATTTAGCCACGAATATTTTCATCCTACCCTGCTCCCCAAAGCTTCTTTTAATATCATACAGCATGTTAGTGTTCCAAGGATATAGTCTGGGAAATACTGAGCTAAACACTAATAGACTCTTCTCTAAGTTCAACTGTTCAGTTCCTGATTAACTAAACTTTGGCTTTCATTCTTAAAGATGAGACTTTATATGCTTGATCCTTTCTCTCATAACAGTTTGTCTAAACATGCTCTAAAATGCAGGTTTGCCTTTTTAAACAAACAAAAAATATGGCACGGAAAATGGGCTTTTGGAAATGGTTTAGTAATTATGTGTTGCAAACTCTCTTGTGTTCTATCCTGTTTTATAAGTCAAGGATTCTTATTAAAAATTGCAGAATGGTGGAGAGAAGTACAAATTACAATGAAACACCTCATATTTTTAAACTGGAAATTTGCTTTGCTTTTTAATATAATCATGCTAAGACTCAAAGATTTGGGTTTTTCAGACATACAGTTTTATGCAGTAGAAGGAAATGAAAAACCCAAATTCCTTAACTGTAAGACCACATACACTCTTTCACAAAAATAATTTGCCATATCTTTAAGAAGTCCAAAGAAAGTCTACCCTTCCAAATTCAATAACGTGATTCATTGCCAATGTTATTATTCACGTGTCAATAGGTTAACATTTTATAACTGTTCCCTTTTGCTTTGTAATTGAAGTAGAAACTACCAAATTGTCATTCTTTGAAATATTGAAGTCATCCATAACCACTGGTTGCCAGATTCTACAAACTCATTTTCAAATCAACAAACATTTATTGGGCAATTACTGTAGTCCAGCATGGTGCTAGGTGCTAGGGATACAGATCAGAATATGGTGACCCAATGTCCTCAAGGAGTGCACTTTGGGCAAAACAAAATGGTAAGTCTAACCACATTGGAAATACATGTATACAAGTACGAAGTTGGCACAGAAGCATTAATGACATTTTTGGGGAGGTGGGAAGTTGGGGGTGTAGCTTAGGGAAGATAACTTGAGAAAGTGACAATTGAGCTGTTTTAAAAGATGAGCAGGATTTCATCACACAGGTAAGGTGGGGGGACAGAGAACTGAATGACATTTTGATAAGAAGCTCAGATACAAGAAAAAGCATGAAATTTGTAGAAAGATAGATAGTTAAGTACAAACGAAGCATAAACAGAGAGGAAATGCAGCAAGATTTGTAGGAGGGGCCAGGTTGTGAAAAATCTTATATGCCAATCTGAGGGAATTAGATATTATTTTGAAGGCAAATGGGCAGGAAAAGAAATAGGAAATAATGTGAAGAATTTTTGAAGCGGGGAGTAGCATGATCAGGTTTATTTTTAAGAATGAAAACTGTCAGCATTGCGAAGCAGAGGCTGGAGGGCATGAGACTAAAGATGAGTATCTTGTGAGAAGCTAGAGTAAGGAGGAGAGACCAAGGACTAAACTAAGTAGTATCAGAGGAAATGGAAAAGGGAAGATGGATCGGAGAGGAATTACTGGGTTGACTAGAAGGCAATCCAGCATAGTGGTGTTAAGAACGTAATTTTAGAGCCAGACATCCATTTACCCACTATGTAACCATAGGAAGTAAGATCATCTAAATGTTCATTTTCCCAACCACAAAATGAAGTGAATACCAGTACCTTCCTCACAGGCTTGTGATTAAGGATTTAGTGTGGGGGAAAAAATGATAATGCACAAAAATCATTTAGCACAGTCCCTGGCACAAAATAAGTGCTCAATTAGTTACTATTTTTACTGCAACCATCAGGGAGAAGGAAGGATTGAGAATGACTCCCAAGTAGCTCAAATCTGGTCTAGCTTTTCAATCCTACAGCCCAAGTCCTTTGTTTAGACCAGTGCTCCTCAAAGTACGGTCTCCAGACCAGCAGCAGCAGCAGAATCTGAGAACTTAGTAGAACTGCAAATTCTCAGACCCAGCAGGAACTACAGTTATAAACTTTAGAGGTGGGGGTCCTGCAATCTGTATTTTAACAAGCCCTCCCAGGTGATACTGTTATATGGTGACTGTGAGAATTACTGATTTAAACATTCATTTTCTCAACTCTGAGCTCTTATCTTAAAACAGTCTCTTAGGGTATCCCTCTCAGCAGTCTCTTTCCCTTGAATTCATCATACAGAACAGCCATAGGCTTCCTAAAAAACATGCCACTCCTAGAGAGACCAGTATATGATTACCACCTCTAAGTCACAGGAAATGTTGGGCAAGTTTATTTAACCTATTTGGGCCTCAGTTTTCATACGTAAAAGGGAACATTAAACATGACATAAACTATCTAAAACAGTACCATCATCTAGGAGATGCTCCACAACTGATGGTTGAACCTACTATCTCGCAGTGTTGTCAGAAATTAAGTCACTTGGTTAAAGTCATCCAACTTGATAAAAGAACCAAGATTAGAACACAAGTCTCCCAACTATGAATTCTGGTTCTTTTCCGGAGACAAGGCTGTTTCTACATTATCAAGAACATTTATTCCAAAAAAAAAAAAATTATGTTTCAGTATTGTCAGTTTGATGTACTATTTTCAAAGATGAAAAATCACATTCTTTAGAAATGAATGAATGAAGCTACATGGAAATTTTTCAATGGTAGCTCGCAGTAAAAATGAAATCGTAAAATAAGTATACTTACCTGTTATCTAAATTTGAATATTTATACTAAATACAGACATATTTGAAATAAAAAAGCAATTCCTTTATTTTTAAGCTTTATTTTATCACCCTTATCAAACAAACACACATCAGAAAGCATATCAACAGTGCATCTTATGGTAAGTCAGTTTACAACAAAACTGAACAAGGCAATTGTGTTTACAGATAAAGTTTTCAGCAAAAAACTATATGCAGTACAATTAATTGAAACGCAGTGTCCATACTTTTTAGGTATATAGGAAAGTGGAAAATAAAAGTTCTTTGCTACTCAGCAAGAAAAAAACAGGTTTAAAAGACTTGAAATCAGAAATATAAGGATTTGAGAAAAGAACTTCTTGGTACTGATACACATCTACATTTATAGTCCCACTTAGTTATTAAAAAAAAAATCACAAAATAGTAAGACATCACCAAGAACAGAGAACCATAGTGCCAAGAAATGCCAAGACCAATACACTATTGAAACAACTGGTAGAAATGTTACAGACAATTCACTATGTACTGTAATAGTCTTGTAGTTCTGAGGTGAAGGTAAACCAACAGGAGAGAATACTCCTTATAACTGGCTTTGGTTTAAGTGATCGTTCACATTTTTTCTAACCATACCTTCTAATCAAAAACATAGCAATTACATGTTATTGAGGGAAAATAGTAGTAGGTTTTAATATTCACAACCAGCCACTCCAGTGCTGATATGGGAAGCCATAAACTGTTAAAAATCTATTAATGATAACTGGATTTCAAAGAGTGACCAAAAGATAACAAAGATGGAGCCCTTTGGGGGAAAAAAAAATCCCTTCTACCCCAGATTTGCCACTGTTAAGAGGATATAAAGGAATGCTAAATTACTGAAGATTTTTTTTTCAATAAAATTAAGAATGAAGGAGTTAAGTCCTACTGGAAAAAGATATGACAGCTTTACACTCTGCAAAGTAATATTCTACAGAGGTGCAGCTTAACTTTTTTTTTATTATAATAAACACTACTTACTTCATAAGGTGCTATAACATTGCAGCTAGTGCATACTAATGCCACCCACTGTACCCACTGTGCAAAGGGAAATAAGGAGATGGCTAATCCCGTTTCTTTCTGATCCTTGATTTGCATAAGTGTTGATGTATACCAAATACACAAAAGATGGAGTTTAACTTAAATATTTATTTTAAAAAATTAGACCAAACTGAATATGGATATTTAGTCTGATCTCATACACTCTTAAAGCAATTTTCTGGGGAAACAATGATGAGGAATGTGTAGAAATGGCAACATTTCTATGTTACAGGTACCAAACCTGGATTTTTAAAAATAAATATCATTTTTAGTTCATAAACTATATGAACAATTAACAACACCAATAAGGAAGCTATTTTCTTCCCCTCATCTCTATTTTTATTACTTATCTTTCTCTTCTTTACTCTTAAATTTGGCAGACTTCTGACAACTCATGCTAATAAAATAATACAGCTATAGATAATTCAAATAACTGAAAAGAGTTTTGAGTCCACAAATGCATGATTTTGGATGTGTGATTTAGAACACCTCACTACATTTGCTTTTACACACTCACTGTCCTGACATCATGAATACTATTAAGGAGAGAGCTTAGAAGGGGAAGGCAATTCCACCCTGGGATAGAAGTGACTATGAACAATTCTCTTGCTGACAATCAAGAGTTTATGATAACAAATAGCTCTGATGTTTACAAAAGGGTTTCCCAAAAAGGAACAAAAATTTTGACAATTCCAGTTTTGGGGTTTTTTTCTTCAGAATGTGACTTATTTTCATTATACAAAGTAGTATAACAAAAGAAGCTCTTTTCTGCACAACACAACAAGGATCAACGGTCATATAAGGCAAAATAAGACACGAGGCTTCTCTTTGCTTTTAAATTAAAATACCCAAAGCTAGGTCATAAAACATACATGACTTTCAAAAACAAAAATCAGTTTTCTTTAGGATATTGTGACAGCTACTCTATGTAATGGGAAGTAACACTCAGGCAATCATTTGATAAATTTCCCATGAATTCCAGCATTTATGGTGTCACAAACATAACTGCCATGATTATGACAACTCTCTGAAAAGCACAAATAAAGCAAATAAAACATTAATCCTTCTAAACAGTATAAGGGACAACAAAAGTGCTGAGTTGTAGGAAAATGAATAAAAACTTCATATCAGGAGAACAAAGATTGTGTAAACTATACATCTGATATCCTGAAGATCACCTTCATGACCACCTATAAAATAAACAATTTCCTAAATGCTCTCTGGTTTATAGATATTTCTTTTATAGCCCATTTCTCCTATAAAATTGCAGCAAAAAGTTAAAATTGTTTACCTTCTTAAATATCCATAAGTACTTGTCAATTGCATGTCACTGTGTAAATCTATTGGTCATTCACTGTGTGAATTTAAAAAGCAGTGAAAGACACTGGAGAAGGGGAGGTGGCTAAGATAACAAACATGATACACCCTGTGGTGTCAGGTAGAGAAGCAGCTAACCTAACACAAAACAAAATCTTTAAAATTTGGGGTACTTCAAAAACTAAAACATCCATGGTTCCTCTATAACTAGGAAAATATAACTTACCCAAATATACCATAAGAGGCTCAGATGAATTCCATATCATAGAGATTCAACAGTCCTATATTCACTGAGAAAGCTAGAAAGTAATACTAACCTGAAAAGGCTAACATCTCAAAGTAAAGGTGATTTATTGAGCACCTTAAGAAGAAATGGAAATTCTTTTGAGCTAATTGTGACCAAAGGCTGGTCTGTATTGTGACCACACTTGACAAGAAATAAATTTTATCAGAGCTAGAGTAATAAGATTTGAAGAAGGAACCTAATATTAAAAATGGAACTAGATCCAAGGAAGAATTTGATTCTGCCAGATAACTCTGGCTTTCCGTTATATGTAATATTGGGGAAAAAAAACAAATATGAATAGTTTTACACATATAAAAAAAGGCAAACCCAGGCAATTTTGGAGTTTTATATTAAGTGACTCAATCCAAAAGTTATTCCAAGGAAAAGGCAAAGGAGCAATAATTATCATTTGGGAAGCTTTCACCCAAATGAGTTTTAATATTTTCCAGGAAACACAAGGCACTTGCTTAAATCTTTGACTGTCTACACATCCACCAGACTAAAAGTCATGATGCAATTCCATCTGTACACTTATCTGAATAAAGCCACCTAGCACGTACCTTTGCATAAGAGTCCAGGTAAAACACGTGGTTACTGAGTATCTCCCCCACTCCCTCACCCAGTAACTATGTTATTATACTTATCATCAGTTACTATGGTGCTGATTTTCATTAAACTATAAAAAATAAAATGTCATGCTGCCAAGTATAATAGTAGAAATTATGTAAGATAGGCCTAATTTTATAAGGTCAGAATATAAGCCTAAAAAGATAATGATGCCAAAATGCCAGTTACCTGCATTTGAGGAATAGCTCAAGTGAGCCATAAAACAGCATCTGAGTATTGTAACTCTGACTATAATTTATTCCATAAAGGTAACTGATTCCCTTACCAGGGTGAAAGCCCAGTGTACTAAGACAGAAACAAACCTTATGCTCATAGTTTCTTCAACTTCCTTTACATGGCAGCACTCTTTCTGGCAGCATTCCTTATAATAAATTTGCTCAAAGGTTAAAATATAAGTACAAGCAATATGAATCTAGAAGGCAAGTTAAATAAGAATTGAGAGATTTTTTTAAAAAGGTTAATTTAACATAGCTCAGCCCTCTTTATTTAGCAGCTGGAATACCAAAAAGAAGGCAACACTTGTCTCAATGAAAACAGGGAGAAGGATGAGTAAAACTATATTTATGGTTTTGTTCTAAAAGAAGCCTAGTATTGGCTCAAGGCATAGCAGAGAGGGAATTTTTCTCTAAAGATTTTCTATACTGATGGCCACAAAACAAGGAAGACATTCAGTAATAATAAATGCAATCTCTTATTGCAAGAGGCTCATTTTGTTACTCCTTTAAAATGCAGCAAATAGTTTCTTTTAGCAGTGCTATCTTTCACTGAGGTGTCCAACTCTACTTATTCTTCTCTAAATACAGCATTAAAGTTTTGAAAGTAGCCAACTAGTGACCTCCTCCAAATATGTTTCCAAAGAACCAAAGATTTCCTATAGAATTATCAATTTACATGCCTTTTCTGGGACAAAAATGTACCATGAAAATACCATGGAATAATAAAGAAGAAACTGGAAGGCAAGAGAGAAGGAAGCACAGATATTAATTTAGGGAAAGAAAAACTACCTGAGATAAAATTTTCCCAAAATGGTAGGGGTTAAGTGACATGAACCCTCACATGTTTACCCTACCTCTCAAAAAGAAAATTTCTGTCTTTAAAACTTCAAGGAATCAAAATCTCTGTGTATATATTTCATCCTAAAGGATCATGAAAATTGCATCATTCAATATTTGGTTCAGGTTTTAAAAAGATAACAAGATTAAACTTCTTATAATATCAGAAGAGGGAGGGAGAATCTGCAAATGTCATCTTTGGTAGTAATGGGCTAAGAGCTATAAAATAACAATTTAAATCAAAGGAGGCACCTCCATTCAATTTTGTGGCTTAAATATAAAATATTTAATTCGATGCATGGTTACTTAGGCTCATCAATTATTCCCTCAGCTCCCTTAAAATCTAGTTAGCATCTTCTGTAATAAAATTCTACAGTGTTAAACACTACATATACGCATGAATACATCAGCAATAAGAAGACGATCAAAGAATGCTGTGAAATTCAGCATCAAGATGTTAGCAGCATACTGCAACATTAAGCTTAGAAGCCTACCTGCAGTTTATTTGTAAGGACTTTTCTTTTTGGTGGTAGTGGGGGGAGGGAGAATGAGAAAGGTATATGTGCTAACCTAGAATACTTGCCCTTAAAAAGAATTCATTTGCATTCTGTGTTCATCAGTATGTATGGAAAGACCTGGTGTTTTTAATCACCATAGAAGCTGCTACCATACAAACATTTATGTTTTAGGAAAGCTTTGGTCTCCACAATACTCTCTTGAACTCTTATTTGAAACCAAACCGGCTAATCAACCTCTGAAAAGGCCAAAATGAAAAATAATAGCTCTTCCTTCTAAGGGCACATATTAGAAGCTTACTCTACAGTTCTCCCTTGGGCGCCATGCCACAGATCTTTTGGCAATTCATTATACCAAATTTGGCTTCATAACAAATATTAGGGAGAGTCCTGAATAATTAGGTAACTGTGAATAACTAAAATATCAAATGGTAATTGTCTGAATAGGGTAAAATAATTCATCCTCTAAAACATAAATTCTTAATTGGGCTCTCAATAACCTGCATGGCACACACAAGGAAAGACGATATGAGGAGGCTTCCAGCAGGGAAAGATATAAAAGCTTTTTCCTTAGGAAAATAAATAAATAAATAAATTTTTCATTTAGTTAAGAAAGCAAAAAATACATAACCTGTATACTTTTCTTTTTTTGTATAATCAGTGCTTTATAAAGGTTTCCTAAGATTTAAACCTTTGAAGACAATCTACTGTAAAGTGGGAGGAATCCATAATTATAATTCCTAAAACCATGCAGTCAACCTGTGCCCATGAACTCACGAATACTAGTTTCCTCTATTGGGGGACACATTAGATTGCTATGAATCTTTTTAAGAATTCTTCATAAGTTTTTCTTCTTTTATATTTCCACCTTATTAGAGCTACACCTTCCTTAACTTCCTTGTAATTAGAAGTCAGATCACCTGACCACCTAGGATGCTTTCCTCTAACTTCTCTTCAGCTAAGGATAGAGGTAAAGAATGGGGGAAGAGGAAAAAAAGGAGTGGGAGGGAGATGAGAGAGAGAAAGAAAGAAACAAATAATCCTTGACTATGCACCCTTTGCCTATTTTTTTTCCCTTTTCCCTTCACTGAACAACTAATTCTTTCTTTCTGACCCACGTCAATTTTTCATCATAGTAGACAGAACTCTATCTTGAGAAATTTTACAGTGATCCCAGAAGATTCAGTACAAAACAGATGAGCTAATGCAGGGTCTAAAGCAGACTGAAAGAAGGGGCAATTTATGTGTACCAAAACTTTTACAAGAGTTTTCTCACTTTAAGAGAGTTTCAATGTAACCCAGTTTAGACTTGTGTGTTCTGGGCCTCTCAGGAATGAACTATTTTCTCATTTCATTCTATCAGACAGACCGACTCCCAAAAAACTTGTATTCTAAATCTTACAGATATTAAACAGGTAGGGAGGAGATGGGCATAGACTGTATTAACTCACAAGATTCACACTATAAAGAAAGCTACTCAAATTTTCTCTAATCTTTCACACCTGCACACTCACTCGAGCATACATACTGGACATAAAAATTGTGCAAGATCAAGCATTAGCTTTCTATTTTAAAAGCCTTAATTTAAAAAAAAAATGTAGATAGGCTCACTGCAGTTTCTTTAAAGGAATATTCAGTACTACAGTACTCCTTTAAAAAAATTCGTAACTCAGTGTTAAGAACACAGTAGGGAATTGCTGCTTAACAATTACTTAACATTACTGAGAGCATCCAGTGCCAACTACAGATATCAATAAGGAAGACCCCTCTGACAACATAAAGGAATAATCTGTAAGTGATGTCACCAACTCTAACAAATTTGTTAATAATATTCACTACAACATGATATTATTCATCCTTGCTTCATGATCACATGAAAGAGTTAATATCTTTTTAGGTTACATACTGAAGAGCAGCACTTGCCCTACTGCACAAAAAAAGGTTGCCCACATGGATGCTCTAAAACCCCTCAATGTATAGCTGAGAGGTCTTGTCCTACTCAGTGCCAAATGTTTGCAATGCAGTCACTGCTTGAGCAATGGCTGCACATTGGTAGGATTGAATAAATATACAAAGTATTCCCTTAAAATGATAAGGGGGTACTTCTGCATTCAGATGTAGAATACAATAACCCAGGAAATAGAAGAGGAGAAACAGGAAATAGTCCTTAGGTTACTGATTAAAGCAAAGTTTGATACAGATATCCCCGCTTGTAGGCACTCAGTGGGTAAAATGTAGCCACAACAAACTTCCCATCAAACATCCTTCCAGTCAGTAATTTCTGAGCAGCTTTGGAATCACCAGCATTTGCATACTCAACAAAGACCTGTAAAAGGATAGAGAAAACAAAGTAACTTCATTTTTATCAAAATTGTTTTAGAACAGTGCTTCTCCAACTTTAATGTGTGTGTGTGTATATATATGTGTGTGTGTGTGTGTGTATATATGTATATGAATCACTTGGGGACCTTGTTACGATGCAGATTCTACTTCAGTAGATCCAAGGTGGGGCCTGAGTCTCTGCATTTCTAAACAGACTTCCAGGTGATGCCAATGCTGCTGGTCCAGGGACCACATTTTTGAACAGCAAAGTTTAGAATACTTCCTTAGAACTCATTTCAATTCTGAAAAATTCCATCAAAACATACATCCTTTTGTCAGGTTCATAAAGGAGTGCTGAACAGTGCTAGACACTTGCTGAAGACAGGGCTGAACAGCCCAGAGAACAATGACATTTCGACAGTGTCTCAAAGAAGATTTGCAGAAGCCACAACTATAGTAAGGAAGAGGTTTAAAACTAGGTAATTTCCTTTCCCATAGGTAAATGAAATAGCATAATAATTTATTAGTTCTTTTTGATGATCTAAAGCAGAAGTTACAGGGAGGTGACATGACTTGAAATGACTTGTCCTCAGTTACCCGTAAATATGTGAGCCAGGAAAAGAACTGCCTTCCCTCCTCAGTTGTATGCCTCATTTGTTACATCAATATTCTTCAAACTGAGGTGCGAGCATCCTAGGACACTCAGAGACTTTCAAAGTGGAAGCAAGAATAGACAGTTTTAAGGACATCAATTTCCAAATTCTTAACTTTCATTTGTACCTTTTCCTAAAACTGGATCTACCTAGAAGTTCAGGCAGGTTATCCCTTTTCATTTCCCCTTTCATAGGAGCCCTTTTCCCAGCTGACGAAGCGAAGTTATTATCAAAGGGCATAAAAACTTTCAGGGCATAAAAAGAAGCAATTTCAAATACAGTACTTTTTTTAATGGACTGTTTCTTCATTGATAAACAAAGCTCCATGCCCTGTCTATGACTGGTCACTCCCTGTCTCATGCAAATATTTCTGTTAAGGATGATGTGTGACATTAGACCTAGGATATTTTGGCCTGTGATGGGATTTTCTGAATTCATATTTACTGTAAAAGGGACAGGTAGAACTGATTTCGTCTCTTCCATTCTATGACATTTTAAGCTATGCATTACTCTTGAACACAAAGTAGAGACCATACAGCGCTAAAAATTGATGTTCATTTTTTCACCTTAGATATAGTTAATATTTTATATCTCCTTTTCTTACCCAAAAAAATGAGCTTAGCTGTAGTTTCTAGCAATATATACTTTTTCACTAAATACAAAAGGAAGATTAGATGATGTTCAGTGAGAAAAATGAAGCTGTTTCTGATTTTTAAAAATTGATTCATAATTACTCCAAAATCCATACACCAAAGTTCAATAAATGAGTAGACATGCAATTATAGAAGGAATACCAAGCTTTCTATCAGATTCCTTGCTTCATAGATAACCTATAATTTTACACATTACATCATTCTGAACTAAATAAAGAGGAAACATATTTTATAACTATGTAATTAAATAATTATATTAGAGCTCTATCATTTTAATCTTGACTACTTTTTATAATTGTAAGATGCATCCCATAGTCTACTTTCCAGTGTTTTTTAAATATTCCTTAAAAAAAATAACATGTTAATTTGAACTGAAATAGTCAAATTGGCTTTATCAACTAGGCAACATTTTCAATAACCCAAGGAAGTTAAATCTGTGATTCTAAGAGTTTATCAAAAGTTGCTTCCACTCTCCAGTGAATGTCAGTAGAAGCTTATTTCTTTTGGTGATAAAGCAAATGTCTTCTTGCTCATAAAGACTTATTTTTTTCATATCATCTTAAAGATGGATACTTCCCCCCTGAAAATACTCCCCCTGTTTCTCTATGCTGTGTTTCCCATTCTATTTTGACCACTCAGATTAATATCAAGTCAGATCACATTGGTCCTCAATTCAAAATCTTCCAATACCTTCCCTTCTCATTCAGAGTAAAAGCCAATGTTATCTCAAAGGCCTACAAGGCTCACTCTACTTGATCTGTCCTTTACACTCCCATACTTCCTTGATCTAATCTCCTACTACTCCCCATTTTTCTCACTCTGCATAGCCACACTGACCTCCTCAAACCTACCAGGCATACTCAGGGCCTTGGAACTTGCTGTTCTCTTTGCTGGAATTCTCTTCCTTACCTCCTTCAAATTTTGACTCAAGTGTAATCCACTAGTGCTTCCTCACCTGCCTATTTAAAACTGCAATCCACCCCTCCACAGCACTCTTTAGATCTCTTCTCCAATCTCTTTTTCCCCATAGCACTTTTCACTATATATTCTTTTATGTTTTGATCACTGTTGTATCCCAGTGCCTAGAAAATAACAGATGCTCAACATATACTGGTTGAATAAATAAGCAGCAATGATGTATTCAGTATGTTCCTGACACTGAATGAGGTAAGTGCCATTATTACTAGACTGGCAATAATAACTTTTCACTAAGACTAGAGTGAGATTTCTTTTGTTTTTTTTTCAGTTGCCAAGAATTTTCATAATATTGAACCATGAAAAACAAAATCTACAACCAGAAGTGATTTCACCCACCAGGGGACATTTGGCACTGTCTAGAGACATTTTTGGTGTCACAACTGAGAAGGAGGATGGAGGGAGGGCATCTAGTGAGTAGAGGCCAGGGATGCTGCTAAACATCCTATAATGTACATGACAGCTCCCCTAACAAAGAATTATCCAGCTCAATGTTAGTGGTGTTGAGGTTGAGAAACACTTAGAGTAAAACAATATTCTGTTTTCTGAAAAATAAAAAAAAAACTACAGATAAAAGAAAGATTTAATTTAGGATACAGAGTTTTCTTTAGAAACTGTGATCATAGTTTTAGCCTATACATTTTATAGATGAAAAAACTACAGTTCATCACAAAGCTAGTCAAGTTGAAACTGGAACTCAGCTTTCAGGATTCTCAGTCCAGTGTATTTTCCTTGTTTAAATTATCACCGATAATTCTATTACAATTAGAATCTAACCTAAATGGTTTCCTAACTATACTTAATTAGAACAAAATTAGGCCAAATATTTCTGTAGCTGACCCTGACCTAAATTAGCATATGATTCAGCTGGCCTGTATATAATGGCTTAAAAGTAGGTTAATATTTTTTAAAAAAACAAATTTTAACAGATAAAAAAGTACATGCATATTATAGAACTTTTGGAAAAAGTGAAAAGTACAAGAAAATAAAAACAGCCATAATGCAAAATTCATAATCCCTAGCAACATTCTGTGTATATCTTTCTACAAAATTAAAACATTTTGTACAGGATTTTAATAACCTCTGAATCATTCTGGAATTATGAAAATATTCACTTACTTGTCCTCTGCCAGGATTTTCTTTTGGAACAAGCAGAGATACCACTGGTCCATATTTTTGACACTCCTCTTTTACATCTTCTACAACATCTGGTTATTAATAAACACAACAGTAATCAGATGTAATTAACGAGCATTCATTATTTTCATATTTTAAATTAAAGAATTCAGGAATCCATATCTAAGTAATGAGGTCATTTTCTATAACTTCTAAAATTAAGCTTAAGTTAAGAATATAAATTCAATGCATTTAATAATTCTTTTTATATTTTACTTTGTTTTGAATAGTTAATACATTCAAGTGACTCGAAATCCAAAAAAATAGTCTCCTTCCCACTTTCCCAAATGTCATTCTGTTCCTCTCCCTGAAGACAATAAACATTATCAGTTTCTTCTGTATCCTTCCATAAATCTTATAAGCTTATACAAGCAAACATGATCATATATGCTTTAAGTAAAAAGTTCTAATCTTGCTTTTTTCAAATTAACATTACATTTTTAGATCTTTAAATATCATTACATGAAATTTTCTCATTTGTTTTTATGTGTAGTATTTCACTCTATACATGGTTGATAAATTCTCTAATGTGTCCTACTGCTGAATAATTAAACTATTCCCAAGCTTTTTGCCATTATAAACAATATTGTAATAGATAAACTTGTACATATCTCATTTCACTTGTGTATTTCTAAATTAACTTTCTAGAAATGGAATTGCTAGGTCAAAATGGATGTCAATTTGTAATTGTTAGAGTTACCAATTTGTTTTTCATAAAGGTTCACCAACTTAAACTCTCTCCAGTGATGTATGAGGATATGTTTTCCTATACCTCACTCACAGGAGGGTTTTCATATATTTTCTTCACTGTCAATGTAATAGGTAACAAAGATATCATAGTATGGTATTAACATTTCAATAAATGAGAATGAAATATGTGTGTGAGATACATTGTACATCCTTTCATATAAATTGTCTATTTGTATCCTCTACCCATTATCTACTGGCTTGATTTATAGGGGTTCTTTCTGTGATAAGAGCTGTAAATATTTTGTCTTTGGTGGTTTATGCAAGGTAAAATTTGTTGAATTAAAATTTTACCTCTTCGGAGTTTTGTGTCAGACTAGTAAAAGGCCTTCCCCACTCCAAGAATATATATATTTTTAATCTCCCATGATTTTTTAGTTAAATTTTTTTTCCTTTATTCTCTCCTTCCTGTCTGCCCTTCTTCCATCCTTCCTTCCTTCCCTCCTTTCTTTTTCTTTTTTCCCTGTTTTACTCCCTCCCCTTACTTCTTTGTTTTGCTTTAAACTCTAACCTGTACATGATTTGCAATTTATTTTGGTCTAAAGTGGAAGATTTGAATCTAACTTCTTCCCCACCACCATCAAGATTACAAGACAGCTGTCCTAACACTTATGATTTCTAGCAAGGCAAACTTACCTAAAACTAGTGTTATTTGAAGCAGACCTTGCTAATTAGAACTAACAAGGCATTTAATGGTACTACATAGTCTGTTGCACTTTAGTTCACACAAGACTCTTAAACAGTAAGATTTAATAGCAACATTTAAACATTTCAATGCTCAATGTATTTAGAAGTAGAAAAAAGGTGTTACATAGCAATATACCCAGAAAAGAGTAGGTATAGTCTACCCTAGCGTTTATTCAATGAAGTCCAAGCTTGAGTTTTACAGCAATAAAAATTATTAGGAGGAGACAGAATTTAGTACAGTAGGTAGACAGACTTGAAGGACTTAAGTAGTGGGGCTTCCCTGGTGGCGCAGTGGTAGAGAGTCTGCCTGCCGATGCAGGGGACACGGGTTCGTGCCCTGGTCTGGGAGGATCCCACACGCTGAGGAGCGGCTGGGCCCGTGAGCCATGGCCGCTGAGCCTGCGCGTCTGGAGCCTGTGCTCCGCAACGGGAGAGGCCACAACAGTGAGAGGCCCGCGTAGCACAAAAAAAAAAAAAGGAAAAAGGACTTAAGTAGTAATTTGAATTAGATGTAGAGATTATTTAGAACTACTGTACCATAAGGACCTGATTAAAACAATGCTGAGGGCAAGACTATTCTTTCAGATAAAAAGGCATCCTAAAAAGTAGAGACTGGAGATTCCTACAACTGTCACAGATTCAAAGAAATTATGTTTGTTTCATTTGTCAGATAACTATATAAAGCTGATTTACCCTTACAAGAGACAGTATGGTAAAATTAGCTTCATCTGTAATGGTTTAATTTTCCACAAAGAAAATGTTTAATACTAAGCAATTAATATTTTTATGTTTGGTCCTGCTTTTTTTTTTTTTTTTTTTTTTTTGCGGTACTCAGGCCTCTCACTGTTGTGGCCTCTCCCGTTGCGGAGCACAGGCTCCAGACGCGCAGGCTCAGTGGCCATGGCTCACGGGCCCAGCCGCTCTGCGGCATGTGGGATCTTCCCGGACCGGGGCATGAACCCGTGTCCCCTGCATCGGCAGGCGGACTCTCAACCACTGCGCCACCAGGGAAGCCCCTGGTCCTGCTTTTTAGTCCATTCACCACTCTGCTTCCAGAATGCTCTTATTAAACGCAAGTTTGACTATATCACTCTCCTAGTTTAAATTTTAATGGCTCTTTATTGCATTTAACAAAGAAAAAATATTTATTGAGTACTTATCAGAAGCCAGGGACTATTCTACCCCTGATGCAAAGTTCTCTTGTGTAGTTTATATTCCAATATTACTATCTCTGGGATTAAAGTCAAAATTCTTAAACACAGCAAACAAGTCTATTAGATATCTGTATTCTGGCTACCTCTTTAACTTTAACTGACTGTTCCCCAATAAATATCCTAAGATACAGCCATACCAAACAATTCGCTGTTCTCTGAACATGCCACACTTTCTCTCATCTCTATGTCTTTCAGCTACTTTTAGCTCAACCCCTCAACTTTTAGCCAAGCAATTCTATTTATTAACAGAGCTCAGATGTTACCTCTGTAGAGATGCCCATTCATGCATCACTCAGATTGAGTAGTTAAATACCCCTCCTCTCTGCCTCAGTACATTACCCTACCTTCAGATTTATCAAAACTATAATTGTTTATATAACTGTCTCCCCGATCACACTTAAGTCATGAAATAATTCCACAGTGGCAAGTATATACTCAGTAAATATGTCTTGAGTGAATGAATTATTAAAAGCAAAACAAGAGAGCTAAAAGGAGAAGTGAAAGATTAGGGCAGGACTAGAATAGACAAGGAGAAACAAGTTGCTGGGAAAGATAGCCTTCTTTATTAATTTTGTAAAGGCCTATGAGATGTAAAAGAGTTGAAAGGACCTTAGGAATTGTTTTAGTGTACTCGAACTGCTATAACAAAATGCCACAGACTGAGTGGCTTAAACAACAGACATTTATTTCTCATAGTTCTGAGGCCTGGAATTCCAACATCAAGGTGCAGGCAGATTTGTTGCCTGGTGTAGACAGCTGCCTTCTTGCTGTATACTCACATGGCAGAGAAAGAGAAAAAGAGAGGGAGGAGAGAGAGACACCTCTCCTGTCTCTTCTTTTTTAAAGGGCATTAATTCCATCATGAGGGCCCCACCTTTAAGACCTAACCTAACCCTATTACCTCCTAAAGTCTCCAAGTCTAAATACTATCACATTGGGGATTAGGGCTTTGTCATATGAATTTGGTGGGGGACACATTCAATCTATAGCAGGAATCAAAAGTGAGAGTATTTTAGAGATCATATAGTTCAATATCCTCACTATATAAATTAGTAAAATATGAGAATCTTATTAATTGGTATGATTATTCCACACAGTTAGGAAAGACACATTAAAATATAATTTAGGAAACACTGACCTTCATATTCTTCTTCATTCTCAAGATAATCATCATCCAGCACATTCAGCAGTCTTAGCACTGGAGTAGGAAGCATCACCAAATCTTCAATATGAGGGGCTGTTAAATTCATTACAACATGGTTAAATGTAAACTCTCCCAAATAAATTGATGACTACCAGGCAAAGAAGCTTGGGAATATAAATTAGCTCTAATGTTTTATTTGATTGTAAAATAACCAAGAAAAAAATAAAGACATATACAACTTACCAAAAGGAATGCTAAAGAAGGGGCTGCACAATGCCATTTCAGCAGGAATTCTTCTGCTTGGATCATCATGAAGCATGCTAAAACACAAAAATAGGTATCTTTACAATTTTTGTCAAATCTTCTGAAAATGCAACCATTAAAGAAAATAAGAACGTCTAAATGTACACCACAGCATTAATCATATTAGCATGACTTACTGAATCATTCATCTACAAAAAAATAAATGCTATTTATGAGTAAATAGTTCAATAATTATATATACCTAAGACATAATATTATATTTTAATTTAAAATCTTTTTGATTAATAAATACAACATGGGAAAGTGATCCACACTCTGTAACACTAAGTGAAAAACAGCTAGACGTAGATCTAGGGTAATTCAATTAAAAAAAAAAAACAAGAAGAGGTGAGATGACTTTTGAGCCTTGTCAAATCCCCCTAATAATAAAGCAACTTGATAGCAAAATCAAAAATCTATGGACAACATCTCTAACAAAAGTAGGTAACCCCACTAGACTCCAAAATAAAAGAGGCTAGGGAGAAACCATCAATAGCAGTAGGACTTGCACCACATTGGCATGTATGCAGAAGGAAGCAGACAAAAATAACAGTTAATCTGATGAACCAGAGAAAAAAAAATCCCAAAGAACCAAAAGGTATTCACTGGAAAGCACAGTTAGCCAATTTGAGAAAAGCAGCTGAAACTACCAGGGGTTATACATTCTAATTCCAAGTGAATGCAAGGGGTCCTCTGTAAGACCTGAGGGGGCTGAAGTAATCTGGACACTAGAACCTCTCAAAACCAACCAGCTGAAGCTCCCTTCCAGGGCAGAGTCCTGCAAAGAAAAGAAATCTTGGAAAGAGAATCCACATTGATGGGGTAAATAAATTGAGAGAGAAAGAGACAAAGACACCAGGAAAAAAGCAGGGAAGAGCCAAGAGATCTCAGGAAGAGAAAAAAAAACACTTTTTCAAAAAAAATTACACAAAACAACAGAAGGAGCCCTGTGTAGTTAGAAAAGCTACACCTTCTTCTGTAAGTTTAGGAAAATGAATTTCATATAAAAATGAACCACATAAAAAGTATTATAACTAAATTACTACACAAGAAAAGAGAATTGCAAAATAACTGCCCTCAGACAACGAATGCATGCAAGAAAGACATGACCACAACACAGATGAACACTATAACCTATCATTTCAAATGAGCTAAAGGCATTTTTTACAAAGATACAAGATATGAAAGAGTAACATAAATCAAATTAGAAAATTTCAAAAATCAGATAACAGAACTCAGGAGAAACAAAAGGAAAAAATAATTTCATAAAATAAGCTTAAGCTAGAAGAGACATAAAGATGAATAAACACAAGAGATAATGTCTTAAAGACAAACAAGGCAGAAAAGAGAAAAAAAAAATTTTTTTTTTTTTTTTTTTTTTTGGCGGTACGCGTGCCTCTCACTGCTGTGGCCTCTCCCGTTGCGGAGCACAGGCTCCGGACACGCAGGTTCAGCGGCCATGGCTCACGGGCCCAGCCGCTCCACAGCATGTGGGATCCTCCCGGAGCGGGGCACGAACCCGTGTCCCCCGCATCGGCAGGTGGACTCTCAACCACTGCGCCACAGGGAAGCCCCAAGTGACTTTTAATAGAGTGTCATCAACACGCTGTTTTCAACAGCAACACTATATGCTAGAAGAAAACAGAGTACAGTTGACCATTGAACAACTCCAGGGTTAGGGGCACACCCCCTCCCCACAGTGTAAAATCCATATAATTTATAGCTGGCCCTCCATATTCACAGTTCCTCTGTATCCACGGTACTGCAGCCGCAGATTCAACCAACTGCAGATCATGTAGTAACATACTATTTACTACTGAAAAAATTCCATGTATAAATGGACTCTTGCAGTTCAAACCCATGTTGTTCAAGGGTCAACTGTAATTTAAGACACTCAAGAAAAGTGTCTGCTAAGGATTTTTATACCCAGGTAAATAGACTTTCAATTATAATAAGCACAGTTTAACTATTATTAATATGCAAGGGACTTCCCTGGTGGCACAGAGGTTAAGAATCTGCCTCCCAATGCAGGAGACACGTGTTTGATCCCTGGTCCGGGAAGATCCCACATGTCACAGAGCAACTAAGCCCATGCGCCACAACTATGGAAGCCCACACACCTAGAGCCTGTGCTCCGCAACAAGAGAAGCCACCGCAATGAGTAGTCCCCGCTCTCCGCAACTAGAGAAAGACCACGTGCAGCAACGAAGACCCAACGCAGCCAAAAATAAATAAATAAAACAAATAAATTAAAAAATAAATAAAACAGTATTTTAAAAAAATGTTAAAAGAAAAAAACATTAAGAACTCAGAGAATATTAATCCTATGATCAAGAGAACAAGCTTTAGTAAACTAAAATGACTAGAGAGACATCAACACAAGGATCAGTGATGAACATTAAATATCTAGTTACACATAGAACTGAGATTAAATGAGAGTGTTTGAAAACAGAGTGCATAGCACGTAATGGCTATATAATTTGACAATGCAGATATAACTATTTTTCAAAAGAGGGAAGAATGGGAAAAGCATATGCAAAAACAACTGTTTTCAGTAATCTTACTATACCACTATTATTGAGACTGTTTTAGTGTAATGTGGAATGAAGCAAATGAGTAATTATGAAATATTCTAATCTGGCATTCTCTCTGTCCTTAAGAACCAGAATTCCTGACATAAAAGATAAGAGAAAGAGATGTAAAACAGAAGAAGTAAAAACACTGTGGTTCTGAATTTAAACTGGAAACATCAGTATGAACTCTGTCCACTTAATAGGCCTTGAAACAATGACCGCCCCAGTAGCAGTGAGTATTCCTAATACCCAGATGGTGGTTTTTAAAATACCATTTCCTACTAAAAGAAACCAGGCTTCTTGGAGAAATGCTACTTCCAGGTCTGGGGCAGGAAATGTATACTTTGAACTAGGAACATCTTACCACACCAGATAAAAATGAAACTATTACAGATAATAAGGTCTGCCAAAACCAACTTGCAGAGGCTCACATTCCTCAAAGATGGGATAATTTCAGCTTCAATTAGGATAAGAACTGCAATGGATTGAAATATACCAAATATATTTAAATTCACTAATTAATAATGATACTTTGACCTTTCAAAAAGGGGATGGTCTGCTTTGGAAGATGACAGGCAATCAATTCATTATGAAAACAAGTCAAGAGAATCAAGCATTTATTTCGTCTTAACTAAACGAAGAGAAAATGACATAATAAGAACATCACCATTCTACAACCCCTAACAAAGTCATGGATCTAGGCACTAAGTATTAACAGTTCTTAACACACAAAATGGAGATGGCCACATTATGTGCTGACATAAAAAAACAGAATACCATCTATAGTCTGGAAAAAAAAAAAACTCTCTAGATACAAATATACAACTACGAATTTACAGAAAATAGGGAAATATGTTAGACTATACTATACTACAATAACACAATCTGTAAAATTCAGACTGTGGACAACTATACTGAGTCAACAACTCAGGCTATTCAACAAATAAACAAAGGAACAGGGAGAGTAGGAGATGGAAAGAGACCTTTTAGAGTAAATGAAACTTAAAAGGGATTTGTTTTTTTTTAATAGAAGGGCAACACTAATCCATAGTGTTTAGGGATACACACTTAGGTAATAAAACTACAATGAAAACAAGGAAGTAATAACCATGAAAGTCAGGGTAGCGGTTACTTTTAGGGAGGAAGAAGGGGCTTGAGATTGGGATAGGGTACGTAGAGGACTTCAGGAGTAGCTGGTAAAGTTCTAATTCTCAACCTGAATATAGTGGATACAAGAGTATTCCTAAGCATTCACTAAGCTACACATGTGTTTTCAGTATCTATGTTTTAGTCTACAATAAAAAAAAAAGGTTCGAATAATTTGCATGCATATACAACAAAATATGAAGAAAAATACTGAAAAGAAATACACCAAAGTGCTAACAGTAGAAAATGAGTTTATAATTTTTATTTTTCTTGTCACAATTTTCTATAGCTTCCAAATCTAGTATTACTTGTAGAAAAAAGGGAAAAAAAGTATTATTAAAAACAAAATAAAACCAAACCCCTCAAGCTTAAATAACAAGGTCAATTAGACTTTTAAGTCTATCCCAGAATCCATTACATAATTTGACTTCTATCCTAGAATCCGTTATATAATTTTACACTGCCTCTTTTCAATATAAAGTGCAATATTTAATATCTAGTATCAATCAGATACTGGCAGCTATTTAAAACTACTGTAATTTGTTAGACACACACACAAATAAGTGCAAGTAAAACTGGTGAAGCTGACAATGGCACTACGCATCTTTGGGACTGGAGAACTGGCTACAATTTCCACAGAGTTCATGCAGCAGTGCAGCCTGGGTCTTTGGACAGTGAGTCAGGAATATTTGCTTGTGCTTTTGATCAGTCTGAAAGTCGGTTATTAACAGCTGAAGCTGATAAAACCATTAAAGTGTACAGAGAGGATGATACAGCGACAGAAGAAACTCATCCAGTCAGCTGGAAGCCAGAAATTATCAAGAGAAAGAGAGTTTAATGTGGCGTTGTCTTCATGGTGGTTCCAGTTTTGTTTTTTGTTTCTTTTTTAGCTTGGTATTGATGAGAATATCCAGTCATTTGTGCTCTGGCTAGGAATATAAAGCAAAAACTCACATGCTTGAATCACTGCTTTTTCATATTTTACAATGAACTGTCCTCTCCCCATGTTTTTATTTCTAAAATAAAGTTTGAGATCCTAGGAGGTAAGATGCAGATATCAAGCATATGTGGGTTTGTTGAACATAACTATCCTAAAGACAGAATGATTTATCAGTTTTATTAAAACATACTTTTTTTTTTTTAACTTACAGAACTGCTTACTGTAGTAGGACATGTTTTGAGGGGAGCAGTCTTTCTTTTTAATCCTTTAAAAACTGCTATCTGTGACTGATAATTTGGGATTAAAGGATTTGAAGCGTTAAAAAGAAAAACAAAAAAAAAATCGGGTGAGATCTGAGTTCCATGGACTGTAATGTCAATTTCCTGATTTCGATATTGTACTAGTTTCATAAGATGTTACCGCTAGGGGAAACTGGGTGAAATCAAAACACTACATCTGTATACTTTAAGCAAAAAGCTCCATAACCGCCTGACTCATTTCATTATATACACATGTGTAATATCAATTATCTCTGATCAAAAACCACAGTGTCAAAAAAAAAAAAAAAACCGCAGTGTCATTTCCTTAGACACCAAGATTTATAAAACAATCAATCGTGCCAGATAAAAACAGACACCTTCACTTACAATAACTGACACTAATCAGAACACCCTCCGGAGCAACACCTGGCCCAGGAGTCACATGGACGACAACGACTATCATAAGGGCATGACTAACTTGCCACCGAATCTGAATGGCCGTAGGTTTACTCTGAGAAACAAACATTCCTGGGTAGGAGTGGACTAATGAGCAGTTTTAATGAAGCTTTAAAAGCCAGTTTGGAGAAAATTTAAGAATAGGGTACACATCCTTTTAATTAAACCATTTGTCAGAAATCATGTTTTGTCAATTCAAAGAAAGTCTATTTTATGTCACTACATTTTTAAAGACAGGTATTATTTTTATATTAAAAAACAATTTAAAAATTAAAAAAAACCCACTGTATCTGTCCCCAGAGTTTTCAATGGTAATTATTTAAAGTATAATATATAATTACTTTACTTGAAACTTTTAGTTGGTAGTCCAAAGTAAACTTAGTCTTTAGTTAATAAACACCTATTCTCTATTATATATAGAACTGCCAGAGCTACGAAAGGCCCAAGGTACAGTGATCCATCATCTATCTTCCACTGAATAACTGCTAGGAAGAGCCTAATACCTGGTACTCACTAGGAAAAAAGAACACTCCTTTGAAAATAAATTTAGTAAAACAACTTGATTGCTTTCTTATTAGAAGCTAGCCTATATAGAATATCTAAAGATTTTTGATTCTAAGGAAGGAAAAGCTCTACATGATTAAGCAAACCAGAAATAATAATATAAATCCATTCAGAAAAAAAAGCCAGTTTAAAGTACATGTAACATACCTTTTGATAAGGTCTCTTAGGTGATAGGCTGGAATTGCGGCATTCACCACTGCTTTACTGGCAAATATGTGATCAATAATAGCAGAACTGTTTGCCTAAAAAGACGGAAAAAGTCTTCCTTTGGTTATTCAATTCAGTCTGTATTTACTGAGTACTGGACACATAGCACTGAACGGTTTGTTAAATTAAATGCAACAGAAAACACTCTCTTCTGAGAGCTTACAATCTTAATGAAGGAGATTGGTACATTATTATAAAACTTCTAGAGAAGAGGAACATTTTTTCTCCATTCTCAGTACCTGACACTCTATGAACACTTACCAGATGAATGAATAAAGAAACAAATACCAAAGCAACCACACAGAAATGTAGTTTAATGCAAAATGAGAAAGTAAATGTGTGCTAGGTGAGTCAGTGTCTTCATGATGAGTCTTCAATTGGTTTTCAGACAGAAATAAAATAAACTATCAAAGAGAAACCAGGACAGTATTTAAAAATTGCATCTGTCACATTATTCATACCTTAAATCCTTGTGGAACATAACATTTTCTCCCTGAGTACTGTGGAAGTGTGTACATGAGTAAAAGACCCGATATCATCATCATCACCTAATACCACAGGCCACACACTATGCTAGGAACTAGGTATCATCTCTTTTTTAACCTCAACACTGTCATCCTCATTTTACAGAAAGTAAACCATAGCTTAGTAAACCTAAATAAATAACGTAGAGGTAGGGGAAGATATAAACCCTAGAGATTTAACTTCAGAGCCTATGCTCATACTCGGCAATTTTGCCTCTATAGAAAGTGATAAAATACAGAATAATGATGCTTATATCTAGGAGACAAATAATGGGGATTGCTTTAGTACACATCATGCCTCTAAATTTCACCAAAAAAAATGCCCAAATGTGATCTAGTTCTGATTGGCTCTGGCTCAAGAAGAAATAGTCCAAAGAGCTCAAAGTTAGTCAAAGCTAAATGTAGAAAATTGATCCGTTTATCTATATTAGCACTAGAGAAAGAACAACGGACTGTTTGGGGTACTAATGATAAAGAATGATACTGGTTTTACTCACATGGCAGTACTTTTTTTGCCAAAAGTAAGCATTAGGTACACCCAGTAGGCTATTAAAGTATTTATTCCAAGAACTGCTTCACCAGGTATAGATGACTAGGGGTTTAAAAGAAATAAAACTCTGTATGGTATAATGGCCACACACTATGCATTAGATGCTCAAAAAAATACTTGTTTAATATCAAAACCAATAATAATTCCTAAACATTGTACTGTTTATCAAACCTCTAACCTAAAGGATATGATATCATCACAACATTAAAGCCCCAATATGTTGGAAAACATAATGTAGTTAATTCCTAACTCATGAATATGTGAAAGGTTAATTCCTATGTCAGAGGTTTGGAACTTAGAACCCATGTTCCCAAAGAAACAATGTTATTAGCAGCACTTTCTCAGGATAGTTCACATATAGAATACAAATAAACACGAAGCAGAGTGGAACTGTGGACAGAACACTGAACTTTTGAGTAGGAGGGACAGAATTGGGGGCCCAGGTCTAGAACATCCAGTTGTACTATCTGGAGCTAGTGGTTTTACATATCTGTACCTCCAAGTTTTCATTTGTAAAAGAATAACCAATATCCATTCTAACAGTCCTCATAGAATAGTATTGTATTAGTAATATTTTAGAATATAATACTATATTACTAAACAAATCACTGTTGCTTCTTTGGGGAAATGCATTCAATCAGTCACTTACGACACGCCAGGCCTCAGCTAAAAACAGTGAGAATGCATGCTCACTAGCACATCTGTAGCTACGGGAGTGAGGAATGGCATTGAAGGTAGCATGAATGCAGTAGGAGGAATATGGAGGAGATGAAGCAATCAGTGTCCTCAAAGAGAATCACTATAAATGAGTACACTTACATTGGGATTAAAGGCCCCAAAGCAAAACAGTGGTAGAGTTTACCTTCCATTCCTGAGATCTGACTGTATGTTTCAGTTTCATTCCTGAGAACATTTCCAGTAAAATAATTCCTAGGCTCCAAAGATCAACAGCTGAGGTACATTCTGTATCACTCTGAAGGCCAGCCTGGGCCAAGCAATTCTGCAGTTCTGCTTCCGGAGCCCGATACCCGTCTGTCTGAATGTACTTTACATCCTAAAGAAGATGAGTAAATATTGTAACCAATCAAAAACTGCCCACTTTCCATCCAACCAGTGTATTTACCTCTCTGAAAGTGCAATGAGCCACTGCCAAACTGAATGTCAAAATTTTGAGTCCTTGGCTACCATAATACTTTGGTTCATTAACTGGGTAGTTCTCAAAGGCAAGCTGTACACTTTCCATACAACTGCTCATTTCTTTAGATATTCTCTTGCCTGTCAGACACTGCTGATAAATAAGGACACTCTGCAAAGAGCTGATAAACCATGGAGAATGGAGCATTTGCCAGAACTGTCACATGAGTTCTGCCATTAGACAGAGTCCCAACATTGAAGACACCAGTAACAGTAATTCAGCAATTAACCAAATGCTCAAAGAAAAAAAAGCCTTCTATGTAGGTAAAGTACTTTTAATAATTCCACAGCCCTCTTGTACTAGCACCCCCTACCTGACCCAAACATATATCCCTTTTTAATGATTATGGCAATGAAATTCTTTTTATTTGCTTCATCCCCAGGCACTTCAGTATTTTACATAGAAATATCTCTTAAGTCTCTACTAAATCATCTCTGTTATTTAAAACTATTTTGTTTAGACCACTGAGGGGGTGGGGAGAGAAAGTATGTCTTACCTGATTGCCTTCTTTGAAGCTAAGTCCAAAGTCAATGAGTTTAAAACATTCATTCTCGGCACTCCACAATATATTACGTGGTTTGAGGTCTGCATGGACATAACCCTCATGATGAAGAAAAGCAAGGGCCTCTAGAACATCTCTGGCACAATGCTGTATCATCCACATGGAACAACCCTGGTGACTGGAATATAAAAGCAATTCCGAAACACTGACATCCAGGAGTTCAAGCAACAGACAGCGTGATGGCACATTTGGAGAGAAGTGGATTGTAAAGACTCCATATAAAGTCACTAGAAAAAGAAACGAATTATAATACTTTAAAAACCAGACTCCGAGTAAGTGACCATTAAAGTGGATACAAATTTGGGGTAGTCTAGATAAGGATAACTTTGATGAGCAAGCAAGCCCACTGTAATTTATTTTTCCCATGAGTAAGATTTTTGGGCAACTGGGTTACTTTATTTTAATAAAATGAGGCGACCTTCAACAGCGGATTACTATTCAAAGATATTAAACATGGCACAATAATTCAAATTGTGTTTCCCAAGCACTCAGGGATGGGTGAATAGGCACTTAGGGTGCCAAGCAAAAATGATCAAAAGAAAAATCCAAATACTAAGTACTCTTACGGCAAATGTCACAACATGCAAAATCAAAATTGAAGATTGTTTCTTGATCCAAAATAGCACTCTATAATCTAAATATTAAAAGGAGAGATTGAGACTTTCAAGATGACATTTTAACCTAATCTTGTAAAGATTCAACAACTCCTTAGGTCTGCAAAAAATTTCCGTCTTAAATACCCGGGTTATATACACCATTTAGCAACCCTTAAAAAATAAAAATAAAATAAAAATAAAAAAGCAACACTAGTGTTAAGAAATTCTTCTCCAAATGGTAATATTAAAAAGGTCACCTTCAAATTAAATATGGATCATGCTTGCCAGGAAATAAGACATTTCTTTATTAACAAAAGCCGTTACTAATTATAAGCTCTCTGTTGGTATAGTAACAATGAAAACTGTTTTCATACATCAATCATCAGTAACTATTACATATCTTACATTCCGAATATCTGAATCATGAAACATGGTCTTACCTGGGTAAAAGTATGAAGTGCTTATGTATAATTTTCACACTTCCATAGGACTACTATGTAAAATTTGGGAGTCATTTCTCCCAAATCCATACTAAATATGTATCAAGTAACACCTATACGGGTTATTAGCATTGACGTCACAAGTACTAGAAATATTTCCCATTTTTCACTGGTGTGCAAAGATTAAAACATTTCCGTATGAGACATGACAATCTAGTAAAGATATGCCTCCTGTCACTAGAGAAGATAATTCTCTGTGCTAATAGGTGCGGCATTCTCCAACGAGAACTGAATCAAAACAGAATTTATTGAGCATCTACTACGGGCAAAGCAGACCACCAACTCCACCGTACTACAGAGTGAAAGGGGGACGGAAAAGGGCCCTGGACCGGGTGATAAGGACAGGGCCAGACCCACTTGTCCAGCCTAAAAGACGGAAGACGGAACGCCAGGCTGCAAGAGGGAGTGCATGCCTGGACTGGGACTTGGCCAAGACGAGAAGGGAGACAGCGGCTATTACCGATGTTCCTGTGACCCTGCAACTGCTCCAGCGCCGCCCTCTCTTTGCGGAAACCGTACTCGGCGGCCGAGGCCGCAGCCCCGGTGGTGCCCGGCGGTAAGAACTGCTTCAGAGCGCCGGGGGGCGAGCCGGGTGTGCCGCAGCAGCGCACACGATACACCGAGGCCGAGGAGCCGCTACCCAGGCGGCTCTGTACCTGCCACAGCCGCCCGAAGGCTTCCAGAAACCGCGGCGGCTCCGCGCCCCACGCGCAGCCGGATCCCGCCATCGGTGCGGACTGAGGACGCTGACACGGAGCTGACGCGACGCCCAGGGCAGGACGGCAGGGCCCGCGGTCACATCCCCGCCCGCCGGACCAGCGGCTCCGCAGGGAGGGGCCTGCAGCCGCCTCACCGACTGCCGGGACCTCGGGCCGCCATGACACCGGAAACCGTAGGCGCTGTGGGGGGCGGGGTGGTCCCAGAAGCCGGAAATGGAGGAAGAGCCAATCCTGCAGGCTGAAGGAGGCGGGCCCAGAAGGGGCGGGGTCTAGAGTTGATTAGAGGAATTCAGGTTTGGAGGAAGGGACTGAGGTTGAGAGATGTGAAACTTTCTTGAGTTCTCACTGTTCCAGGTCCAACGTAAACTGCTTTCACACACATCACCTGAAATTAAAACTGATCCTTTTTCTTGTTGAGGCACCTCACCTCAGCACTGGGAACCTAGGAAAATAAAACCCCGCCTACATTTCTTATAGCCAGGATCCCAGAGGAAATACCCCAGTTACTAAAGGAAAGGGTTTAACACCACTTCCACACCTATGGTTACTAGTGGCTATAATTCTGGACGCCCAGGCCTCTGTGCTCCTCTTAGTCTACTTTGCCTGTGGCTGCCTCAACAGAAAGCATCCAGTCCCAGGCAAGTCTTCAGATGACTGTAGCTCTGGCTGAAATCCTGACTGCAAACTCTTGAGAGACCTCTAAGCTAGAACCACCTAACTAAGCCACTTCTGAATTCAATCCTGCAGAAATTATGACAACAAATGTTTATTATTGTTTTAAGTTGCTAAGTTGTGGAGTAATTTATAATGTAGCAGTGAAAAAACTAAACTAGAAAGGAATAAATTAATGTCTGCAAAATTTAACATTGTTGAAAAATTGCTTTGTAGACTAGTTGTATACATTTATGCTCTAATTAGCAGTCAGAGTGTGTGACTTACCATACCCATCTCATTATAAAGTATTATGATTAAAATTTTTTCTTTTTAATTTTATAAGTAATAAATGATATTTTGATATAGTTTTTATTTTTTGTTATTATTAGTAGTGTACACCTTCTTCATACTTTTATTAGATATTTTAATTTTCTCTTCTGTAAATTTTCTTGCAAGATCACCTTGTAGATTTCCTTTTTCCCTTTACTTTCCTTACTCCTATTGTCTTTCTGATTAGATTCTTTTCTTTCCACGTGGCTGGTACACGCCAGGAAATACCAGAGGCTCACTTGGAATTGCAGGCTCTAACTGTAAGGAATCTACTGTCCCTCTCTAACCTGTTCTTTCTTCTCTCCTGAACAATATCTCTTTGCAGTGTGCTATAGATTGAATGTCTGTGTGCCCCCAAATTCATATATTGAAACCCCAATCATCAGTGTGATAGTATTTGGAGATAAGGACTTTGAGAGGTAATTAGGTCATGAGGGTGGAACCCTCATGATAGGATTAGTGCCCTCATAAGAAGAGATACAAGAGAGCTTGCTTTTTCTTTCTGCTCTCCATTGTGTGAGGGTACAACAAGAATTTGGCAGTTTATAAACCATGAAGAGGGCCTTCACTAAGAACCTGACTATGCTGGCACCCTGATCTCAGACTTCCAGCCCCCAGAATCATAAGAAATAAATTGTTGTTTAAGCCACCCAGTCTGTGGTTATTTGTTATAGCAGCTTGAACTGACTAAGGCACAATGATTATCATAAACTTTGGCCACTTGAGGATTCATATAATAGAACCCATTTCTTCCTGGTATTTCAAGAGACTGTTCTCATTTCCTTGTTCTACACCCTGAAGTAAGTGGACCAATTGGTGGTCTGTCGTGACATTTCCCACCTTTTCAATTCCCACATCCTCGTCAATGTCACAAGCAGCTTTAGAAGGAGGCTGAGCCAGGCCCTCTGACTGGTCCTTTTTCTATAGGTCTAGAGACCAAGCCCTGGCTTCAGAGTCAGACCTGATTTCAATCTACCACTTACTGTCTATGTGTCCCTGAGTAAACTAGCCAAACTCTCTTAGACCTTGTTTCCTTGGCTAATTTTAAAATGGGACAAAATATCTGCTTTGTTATAATTAAATAAAACAACAAATGTAGATTATCTTATGAAGTACCTGACACACAGTGGGCTCTCAGTAAGGTTTGCTCTTTTCACTTACCTATGCTTAGACTTAGAGTGCCCACTAGAACAAAATAGAACCTTCTCATCATCTCATCATGACTCCTCCTCAGTGGACTGCAAAGATGTTACAGATAACTAACTATGTTTCTTGACACTACTAAATATCTCCTCCAGGTATTCTGTCCCCTTGTGGTATCTGAGGGACCTGAATCACACTTCTTTTCCTGTTCAAGTTTACTGCCCTTCAGATGGAGGAGGATAATGTGGTACAGGATGCCTCTTGCAGGCATTTTCGGGAAAGTCAGTGTGAGCCAGATATGACAGGGAATTCCATCACCTCCAAATATTTGAATTTGAAATCTTAATGGACTAGAGGCTACTGTTGACTCAAGAGATCTGGGATGAACTTAAATTTAGAGGGTGCATTGGTTCCCTCTGTTACAATGGAGAAATTACAGCCTCTGAGGCCCTAGAGCCATGTCACAAAGCACTGCAGAAATAGTCTCCCAAACTCAGAGGAAAACAGAGATAGGGAGGCTTTTTTTCTCCAGGTTGTAAAACAGGTAGCTGAGAGGGACAACTGATTCACCCACCAGGTCTAATCCCAGGATCACTAGGATCACTGTCCTTGGCCAAATGGCACAAGAGAGCTAGGCAGGTCCATTGACCCTGGAGCTGCAGCAGCAGAGCCCAAGGAGAGGTAGAGTGACTTGGGGAGAAAAATACTAACCTGTGATCAAAAGGGAGAGATTGTTTTGAGAAAATATGGAAACTAAACTTTATAGAGCACTTACTGTGAGCTGTTACATCATGAGGGATCTTTGATAAATAATAGCTCTTTATAGAAACTGTACAAAATTATTGTTTCCTATCTAGAACTCTATATTACCCTTTGAAGTTATCTTCTCAAAGGAAGCATGTCAAAACATAACAGGGATGGCTTTTTCTTCAAACTACTTTGGGATCAAAAGTCCAAAAGAATAAATTGAAGGGATATAAAAGGAGAGAAATCAACTCAGATATGCCTGTGGTGAGGTATGCCTTTTTCAACTCTCATTCCTGTCAGGATAGAACAAGGTACTATGCTTGAAAAGAGTTTGAAAGCTATAAAACATGGTATTATTATTATTTTCCTATAGAGATGAAGGCAGCAGAAGTTAAGAAGTCACAAACAGAAGATCATGTAAGTCTCCAACCAACTGTTGTATGAAAAATGGGTGATTAATAATATAGGTGGGTCTAAATAGTAGAAACACTTATTACTCAAGCATTAATGAAAATCAGTCTAGTCTTGGCCTTTACATCAAGAGAGATAGAATATTCTAGAGAGAGGACTGTGGGGCCCAAATCCAGAAAGGTAGAAAAGCCTGATAGCTTGAAACCATTTATTCATTTATTCCTGACTTCAATAAAAATTTATAAAGAACTATTATAATTCCCTGGACAAAGAACTCAGAATCTGGCGAGGGAGACAGACAAGTTTAATGAGGAAAAAAAAAAGCACAAGTGAAGAATTATGCTTAGAGCTTAAGGAAAAGTTCATTATTTGAGATTGGAGAAAGTTAAGATAATGATTGTGGGAAAGTGATATGATGCTGATGACCCCAAGCTTTACCATTAAGGTGGTATGGTATCATCATCCCAAGAGGGAAGGGAAAAGAAGTCAAAGCTGGAAGAGAAAATAACTTCAATGAGAAGTGTATTGAAAAGGAGGGTCGATTTAAATGGAGTGGTATATAGATGTCCCTCGGTATCCACTGGGGGTGGAGGAATTGGTTCTAAGACCCTGGCTGATACCAAATTCATGGATGCTCAAGTCCCTTATATAAAATCCTGTAGCCCAGAGGACCTCCTGTATCCATGGGTTCCACATCCGCAGATTCTACCAACCCCAGAGAAGACTGAAAATCGTGAACGTGAAACCGTGAATATGGAGGGCAGAGCGTTTATCTATCTTCAAGATAGATCTTGATTTCTTGATACACTATCTCTTGATTTGAAACTGGCTTTTAGATAATATTTAGCAGGCAGTTCTGCACTGTATACACTATTGAGGAAAAGGCTAGGTAAGGGGAAGGGGTATGCCTCAATGTCACTCTTGGCAACTGGCCCCAGCAACTATTTGTCCTGAAAATTTTGACTGGGTTATGCCAAGTCAACACTTTATTAATATCTCAAGCTTAATATATTTAAAACTATACTCCTGATCTTTCTCCCCAGTCAGCCCCCAAACCCTGGCCTCATTCTTTGACTCTTATCTTTCTACTATCTTCAAAATATACTCAACCACTTTTTTTTTTTTAACCATCTCCCAGCTACCAGCCTGGTCTAAGCCTCCATCACCTCTTGCCTAGATTATTGAAATAACCTCCTAACTGGTCTTTCTGCTCCCACTCTTGTCCTCCTACAGTCTCTTCTCAACACTCTCAGGCCATTCATTTCACTCTCTTCCTTTCCTTTCTCTCCCAGGTCCAGCTCTTACAAAAGCCACTTTTGCAGACAGTGACGTTCAGGTGATGTGGACTTCTCAGCCTCTCTGCTCTGTTCTCCACCTTCTGGTGGGAGTGTTAATAAACAGTGAAAAGATAGTCAGCCAAACCAAGGAAAATCAAAGGCCTTGATAATCCAGAAATTGCATAAACATTTATATAAAATTAAGAATTGTCTCTAGATTCAAAAGTGTTGTGTTTTTATTCCTGATCCTGAAATAATGAAAATCACAAAAGAGAGATATGAATCACCACTTGTCACTATTTTACTTAATATAACAAACTTCCTTAATTACTAATTTGCACTGAGCTGCATTATTATTGCTTCAAGTACTAACAGTTTTCCTCTGAAATTTTAAGACACTGCTTATGAATTATTATTCTGGTTCTTACAGCCTGAGCAAATTTCATTAAACTCTTTTTGTTTCATGGGTTCATGTGTGATATTAAGCTACTGATCCTTGCTATGCTCATATATGGGTACTATATATTTTAATGTTATATCTTTTAATACATTTTTATATCATATTTATTCTTTCGGAGAGAAATGGATGCAGAGTGAGAGTTAACAGTTTGAAGTTTGGGGTTTGTTGTTGTTGTTGTTGTTTTGGTTGCGCTGGATCTGTTTTTTTTTTTTTTTTTTTTTTGCGGTACGCGGGCCTCTCACTGTTGTGGCCTCTCCCGTTGCAGAGCACAGGCTCTGGGCGCGCAGGCTCAGCGGCCATGGCTCACGGGCCCAGCCGCTCCGTGGCATGTGGGATCCTCCCGGACCGGGGCACGAACCTGTGTCCCCTGCATCGGCAGGCGGACTCTCAAACCGGTGGACTGTGCCACCGGGGAAGCCCTGTATTTTTTTTTTAATACAATGCATTTTCTTTCTTTTTTTTTCTTCTCCTTTATTTATTTACTTGTTTTATTTTATTTATTTTTGGCTGTGTTGTGTCCCCGCTGCCACGCGCGGGCCCCCTTCTCACTGCGGTGGCCTCTCTTGTTGCAGAGCATGGGCTCCAGGTGCGTGGGCCTCAGCAGTTGTGGCATGCAGGCTCAGCAGTTGTGGCTCGCAGACTCCAGAGCGCAGGCTCAGCAGCCGCGGTGCATGGGCTCAGCTGCTCCATGGCATGTGGGATCTTCCTGGACCAGGGCTCGAACCCGTGTCACCTGCACTGGCAGGCGGACCCTCAACCACTGCGCCACCAGGGAAGCCCTGGATCTGTATTATAATATAGAACAAATTGATGAGATTTTGACAAAGAACCTATTTGGTGTCCAGTGGAAAAAGATAAGTTTGTATTCTACCTACACCCATCCCAAGCCTAATGAGGAACAGCAACAATCCTTAATTGTGATAAGGATGAGTGAAGGATGAGGAGAACGTTTTCCTTTTCCCTAAACCAGATCTTGCTCCTCTCTTACTAAAGCGTTCAACCTCTCTCCACATGGTAGCAGGGCAATTCCAAGCTCTGACCCTCAGCCCATTACATAGGGCGTTAACAGAGCCTACCTTAAAAACTCAGAAAGGTAAAGGCACTAAACTTTTCTAGTTGGAGGATGTGGGTTTGGGGGAAGTGCGGGGTTAGCAAATTCTTAAAGAGAAAAGTCCATAAATTAGCAAATGAAATTTCTCAAGAAGAAAGTGTCTCTAATATATTCAGTAATCATCATCTAAAATCTCTGCCCTGCAAGCATTTAGCAGGCCTCAGCAGAACTGATAGGTAATACCATTTCTTTGTAGATGACATATTAAGATATCCAGGGTGATGGTTGAAAGCCTAGGCTTTGGAGTTGTACTGTCTGGCTTCTAACCCTGGATTCACCACTTTGCCATCATGTGTGTGATCTTGGTCAAGTGACTTCTCCTAACTAAACTTCCAGTTCTTCAACATTAAAACTTCATTGGGTTACTATGGCAACTAAAAGAAATACTGTGTTTAAAGAGCTTAGCATAGTGGTTGCCACAGAATAAGCACGCAATAGTTGTTAGTTATGCTTCTCTGGATTTCGAATTATTTACCACGTTGACCCCTAAAATGCCTGGGAGAATCAGATTGAAGCATTCTAAAACTGTCTTCCTTGTTGGGACCTACAGATGGTGCTATGATCTCATCTGTTCTATTTTCTAGAATGGTGGTAGGACCATTACTAGGACCCCCTCAGCAGACCCAGTGAATAAGGATGAGAGTCAGAGACGTAGATGGTGTAGCAGGCAGGAAATTAAACTGGTTCAGTGGGAAAACTTCTTTTTTATCTTTGAGCCCCATCTTGAGCTGTTTTCTTTGAAATTTAGCCAGTGTGTTTATTGAATGGGTATACTTGATCCCTCCAATCCTCTCCCCTCCCCAAGTGATCATGAACCTAAGATATTACCCTTAAAACTATCCTGTTTTTAATGCCACTAGTATGATTTTAACCTGCCACGTTGGCCCTGTCAGAAAACTACATTCTCCAAAAATTTTCTCCCAAGACATAAAATCTTCATTAGTTGCTACTTGGTGGCAATAGCCACTTTCCACACCTTTACCAAAAACAAGGATTTTTTGTAGTCTTCTGATTGTTGTTACTACCAAGGCTCTAGACAAAATTCAATGACAAATGATTTTAGTGAATTTAAAAAATCAGAAAAACTGCTGATTCTGAAACAGACACTATTAAAGCAGGCAACTTTCTATAAATTCTTACTTTTATATCAAAACAACTTAAATTTTTAGACATACGATTTTTACATGTAAATTTTACTCTTTTTTTAATAGACCATAAAGATTTTCTGTATTAGTCTTCTGTATAAAGAATTTTGCAAGCCTAAGGGAAGATACTTTCTGTGTGTGTGTTTATTTTACACATGTGGTATCGGAAACTAATGGTATAACACACCTACACATAAATTAGGCAAAAGATAATGGATATCAAAAAGGGCATGAGAGAAATATTCTACTAAATCAGATATGAAAAGCAAATATAATATAAAAATGGGAGAGCCATGTGAGTTACAAATTAGTAAGTTCAGGTAGGGCTTCACGAGAAACCCCTTGGTGAAACTATTGAATAGTGGCGCATTGTAGAGCACTAATGTTCAGTGTAGACTAGGCACGATTCTTTTGGAAGTTAGTGCTCCCTAGCTCTTTTATTTCACACACACAAAAATCTCAAGTCATCAGGTATTAAAAGTATTATCTTATTACTTGAGAGTAAAGATGAAAGTGAAAATTTTAAGCTGTTGTAGCTGTATCATTTGCAAAATCTTATGGCTTTAAAAGCTTGAAAATAACACTTCCATAAAGCCTTCAACTTAAACTATCTGTGAAAAGAACAAACTACTTAATATCTGATGGTTTTCACTGATCAGAATAGAAATATATTAGGAGGATGGGAAATGTATTCGGTTAAGGAATAACTACATTCAATTTATTCAGCTAGAAAATTTATGAAGATATAATTATGTGATGATATATGCTTAGAAATATTCTCCATGCTCTGTTAACAGAAATAGAACGTACTAAGTAGTACACTTGGGAGACAATGTCTTGTTTAGCAAGGTATGTGAAGATACAGTGAGATGTGCCAGTTACCAATTTCTTGCCTCTGATTCAAATCCATCCTTCTTTGACCTGCTTTGGGACACTGGAGCAGGACCCTGTGAACATTTCTCCATTGCCAGCTGTCTCTGTTAATAACAGAGGGCACTTGGAGGGACCCTGCCAGAGAATGGGGCTTCTCTCCCTGCTTCTGGGGCGCTTTGTTTTCCTCCTCCAGTGTGGCTGCAAGTGACATGAGAGAGGCCGGACAGAATGCACCCTCCAGTGAGTTTGCCCAGCGAATTTCTCTGTTGCCCTACAGGTAAGCTGTGGCCTTGCTCTCTCCAACAGGATCTGAACCTCAACCTTGTATGGTGGGTACCCTCTTCCAAAGTCTTTGTTTCCTCTTTGGGCATTCCTTCCCTTAACCCTGGAGGTGGTAGCTGCTTCCTGTATTTTCTATTCTTGTGTTCTTTAGTGTCCTCTTTTCCCCCTTTTAGTTAACTGCCTTTTACTACTTAATAATTCTTTATGTTAAATTTTCTCTGCTCAAATTACTAGTGTGGTGTCTGACCCCTAACTAGATCCTGACTAATACATGAGATGAGGGGGAGGAGGCCAGCTGACTGTTGAGACCAGCCTTTCTCAGTCTTCTTACCCTGGAGAAATCCCGGAAATAATTTTCAAGTCTCAAGGAAGCCCTACTGAGAAATTATTAAATCTCTGGCTTACGCCATCAGGAAGGTGTAGATAATAATGGTCAATGCTCTGTTTAGAAGAGAATGATGTTTTCCTGCAGACCTACTTATTTTGGTCCAATTACTACTGTATTTTTTGTGTGGTTCTCCCTCCCCACAAAGGATCACAACTCCACTGAAAGTCATTAGTGTAGATAGAGAAAACTTCCCTAAATTTCCAAAGTTTTTCCTTTGTTTAAATGCCTTTGACTTTTTTTTTTTCCTAACCCAACTTGGCCTAAAAGTCTTATAATAAATTCCTACTGTGTGAGATGCTAATGAGGTGTACTCTGTGGAATATTTCCTGGGGAAGAGTAGTTTCCCACCTATTTAAAACTAAAAATTACTTTTTAGCCAAACTTCCTTGAAAAAAATAGGGAGTTAAGCTTAGCTTATCTTTTTTGAAATCAATCTTTCTTTTCTTTTCATAATTTTTAAAAATTCATAAGCAGGCAATGAATTTTTGTTGAATAACTGACTTAAGCCAAAATGAGACAATTTTTCTAAAGGTAGGCTTGGTTGATTTAGTTTAAATAAAAGCTATATATTTATTTTAATTAACATCATCTACAACATGACATTTTATTAACACTTATTGAATAGTTAAGCTATTAAAATCATAAGCCAAACAATCTGAATAAAAATCTAGTTTAAGATACAAATTTACACAAGAATTTAAAAATATTTTCTTACCGAGTGCCATGATCTGCCTCAAACACAAATGTAGCTGTAACAAAATTATTATATACATGATTGGTTTTTTTTTATATGAAAGTTTTATTTTTGAAACCACAAATGCAGAAAAAATTTTCCTTTTTAAAAAAAAATGTTTAAATTGTAGTTGATTTACAACATTGTGCTTTGTGTTAGTTTCAAATTTTTATTTCTTTAATGTCTAATCTGTGCTAGATTTTTTTTTGCTAAACAAATATTTAATTCTCAGTTGAACTTGAGATAAGCATGAATGGATTTCATTTTTTAATGAAATGAGATCATTTTTTGATTTGCAGTGACCTAAATGAGAAGGAAATCTAAAAAAGAGTGGATATATGTATAACTAATTCACTTTGCTGTACAGCAGAAACTAACACAACATTGTAAAGCAACTATACTCCAATAAAAATTAATAAAAAATAAATAAAATAAAATAAGATCATTTTTGTCCCTCCTCTTGATGCTTGGCATACCAGAAAAAAACATTCTTACCCATGTAAGTAGTTGAATACTGCAGCAAAATGTTTATTGTTTTTCTATGAATGGCAAGATACCCTTATTTTGCCAAAATCCAAAACTTGTCTAGGGGTCAGACAGTGCATCTCATCTTTTGTGTGTGATCAGATTGTGGATCACAAAGTACTTTCTCTTCTCTCAAAGCCAAGCACAGAAGATTCAGGGGGGGAAAAATGGTTCCTCACCCAGTCATCCATTTGGATTGGAAAAAAGTAAAAAAACTCTTCAGTTTTTTCTCTAGTACTTCCAGGTCATTTTTAGTAAGACTTGAAACTCGCTGGTTTCTTCTAATCCCAAGCAGCAGTGAAAACAGTGTGAAATTTCCTTTTACAATGTGATTTTTCCAAAGACTCAGTTTCCTTTTAAATATAAGAATCTTGTCACCTAAGTCCATACATTTTCTTCAGGGCCTTACAGAGACCTAATTCACCTTGCTCATGGGATCAAAAATGTCTGCTAAGAAAGCTAGTTTCTGTAGCCATTCTTCATCTTCAAAACACCCAGCAAAATCTGGCCTCCTATTTCTTGAAAGGGGTCCTGCAATTCACCTTTCAGCTCAAGCCCCCTGTTGAGAGGTCTTCTTTTGCCAGCTACCAGATATCTGTGTGTAGCAGGAGACATGTTCTTTGTCTGGGTGTTTACTCAGGCTTTTAAACATTTTTGAGTGAACAGTTCTCTGTTTAATAAAGTTAAGCATTTTTGTAACAACATCATCATAAGTTTTTGTATCATCTCCAAGAGTTTTTCAATAGCACCTCTCTGAAGAAGGCAGTCTGCTGTGATAACATCAGCATTTTTTTTTAAACAACAAAGAATGAAACTTCATATGGAACCAGCCATCGATGGGACACACCACTAGTTATACTTGCCAATAGAGTGCCTCCAAGATAACTATCTTTTCTAGACACAAAGACACAATATTTCCTGGCCTTTTCTTGTTTTGTTCTACCCTTTGCAGCAGAAAATGTTTTCTTAAATATATCATTAAAAAATCTTACAAGTGCTACAGTGTATTTATTTCTGAAACCTGTTAACTCATCAACCTGGATAAAGAAATTCTCATTCTTCAGTTTTTTACACAAAACCTCTTCAGTATCATGTGACTTGTCATTACTATGTTGATTCGTTGTACTGTTTGAGAGTGGAAACTTCTCAGTTTCTCATACTACATGCAGTAGACCGAATAATAGCCCCCAAAGATATCCCTGGAAACTGTGTATGTTAACTCTGCTCGGCCTTCTTATCACCTTCTTCTCTGTATCAACTCTCCTTCTTGTCTCCCTCTTACAAGAACATGTGATTGCATTTAGGGACCACCATATAATACGAGATAATCTCCTCATTTTAAAATCATCAGTTATGTTTGCAAAGACCCTTTTTCCAAAGTGACAATCACAAGTTCTGGGGAATAGAAGTGGGCCTATTTTTAAGAGTCATTATGAGCCTAGCAAAATGGTCTAGGACAACTTGGATTACCAGCCTATGTAAAACCCACTGATAATCAGCCTTTACTGTAAAAATGCACTTCTTTTATGTCCTTTATTGCACCAGTGCAGTGAAATTATTCAAATGACTGTAATTTTTGTCACTGACCTCAGCAAAACTTTCCACAGGCCTAGGTCTAAACTCTTACCCTTTTATCTTATGACTCATCTTCAAAAATTGTCATGTGATCATTGGTCATGTTGGTAAAACATAACTGTTAATATAATATAAAATGGAAGGGTATAAAAATATAATTAAATGAGAAAATTACAAGAAATATGAAAACTTTACAATACAATTTACTTCCAACAGATAATCCATATTTTGCAATGTTTACAACAATAGCAAAGCTGCAGGGAACAGCTGAGTTGTGGCACACCAAAATTCCTTCTTTAGAATGAACATTTCCCTGTGATTCTCTATTATGCTAGTAGAGTTTGCTCAACACTTTTAAGGCAGTTGGTGGCTTGGTGGCTTATAAGAGGAGGTTGGGGGGAGGCAATTTGGAAAAGAGAGGCTGACATCGTCAAGCCTACAGTCCTCCCTTCCATGTGGTCAGCACTCACCAATTACCATATTGAAAACCGAGAATAAGTCAATTTAATGAACATGGTCCTACTGTGCGCCAACCAGTGGGACCAAAAGATCTCTTAATGAAATTGCTAGTAGGGTTGTTGTGTCACCATCCCTCACTGTAAGCACTAGTACTGAGCAGCACCCGACATACAAAAATGATGTTTTCAATCACAATTTCTTGCTGAAGCCATGTGTGAAGTTTCCATGGAACCTAGTTGTAAACTCTGATTTAGATTTTTGTGACTACAAGAGTGAAATAAGCCAAGAACACCTGCTTTTTATTTTTCTTTCTTTAAAATACTTATATGTGCTATGCATTGCTCTACACACTTTATATATTGACACATTAACTAATTTAATCTTCAGACCACCCCTTAAAGTGGATACACTATTACTGTCTTCATTTTACAGATGAGGAAACTGAGGCATTAAGAAGCTAAGTAACTTGCCCTAAGTTACACAGCTAGCTTACACTGGGCTCCAGTAACACTAATGATAAACCTATTTATTCCAATTTGTGAACGACCAACCCCCTTAAGTCTTCTAGAGATGTAAAGATGATTTTCCAATATGTAAATTAAATGAAGAAGTATTTTGAAGCAAAATTATAGATTAAAATATAACATATATAGAAATATGTCCAAGTTGTGGGTATATAGATGAATGAATTTTCACAAAGTGAAAACACCCAGGTAAGTGACACCCAGATCAAGAAGATATTTTCACACTCAGTTCATTTGGCAGTCCACTTATCTTCTTCTGTTCCTAGTGTTAGGTCATTCCATTTTTTCAGTCCATGAGTTAGGTAGCCAAGATAGAAGCCACTGGTCTTCACAGTAATGAAACCTACCTCACAGGTCTGTGTATGAAAGCACTTTGTAATCTGTGTGTTCTTTGGAATCTTCTGTGTACCACAAAAGCTTAAACACTTTCTAAAGGCTCAGCTCCAAGTTCTCCTCCACCATGAAATTTTCTGTCTTTGATGATGCCATCCTGTCAGGGTCTCCCCTCTTTAATCTTTTGCAGGGCTCTTGCTGATATTATTCCACTGATATTCATTCTATGTAGCCTTTTATATCTATGCTCACATGAATTGCCAGGGAAGGAAATGTTTCTTATAGCTGATAATAATAGACACTCAAGAAATATCTGTGGGCTTGCCCATCATATATTCACCACCCACTTTGCTTTGGGTATACAGGGAGGGAATGAGTGCTGTTATGGACTGAATGCTTGTGTCTCCCCAAAATTCATACGTTGAAACCCTAACCCCCAGTGTGTTGTATTAGGAGACAGGACCTTTAGGAAATAATTAGGTTTAGATGATGTCATAAGGATAGAGCCCTCATGCATGAGATTAGTGCCCTTATAAGAGTCACAAAAGCTTGCTTCCTGTGCTCTGCTCTCCACCATGTGAGGATACACCAAGAACCTGGCAGTCTACAGCCCAGAAGAGGGCTCTCACCAAAACCTGACCATGCTGTCACACTGATCTCAGACATGCAGCCTCCAGAACTGGAAGAAATAAATTCCTGGTGTTTATAAGCCATCCAGTTTATGGTATTTCATTACAGAAGCGTGACTTGCCTAAGACAGATGTCAGGAAGGACTGGGACACCAAATAGATGTTTGCATGAGGTTTATAGAACAAGATTATTGACTGGACTAAAATTTCAGGACCCCCTGGTGACTTCTGCCTGACATTTTCCATGTGCGATGAGTTACAGTCTCAGAAGTTACCAAGCAGTGATGGCCTGTATGGGAGCTTTTCTTTCTTTCTTTTTTAAAAATTATAACTGACATATAACATTATATTAGTTTCAGATGTACAGTGCAATGATTCAACATTTGTATATATTGAGAAATGATCACCACAATGTCTAGTTAACATTTGTCAACACACAGAGTTACAAAAAAATTTTTCTCTTCCTTGTGAGGGAGATATTTTTAATCTGAATAAATATCTGTTTTGTCCTGGTTAAAATGTTAAAATGCACTTCAGAGTGGCCACTGCCTTAAAGGTGTTACCAATGGATGAATATTGTGTGGCAACTAGTAGTGTAAGCTGCAATATATAGTAAAAATGTTTTGTTTATTATTATTAAAATTATAATTTGATTGTTATTAACAAGTTTGTCATTGGGATCTGGTCAAGACTAACTTTCCAGTGTTCAATTTAATGGTATTGCCATTCTTAACTGAACAGCCTTAGAATTTTTTTTTTAATTGGGGTATAGTTGTTTTACAATGTTGTGTTAGTTTCTACTGTACAGCGAAGTGGAGTTCCCTGTGCTATACAGCAGGTTCTTATTAGTTATCTATTTTATACATATTAGTGTATATATGTCAATCCCAATCTCCCAAGTCAGCCCACCCCCTTTTCCCCCCTCCTTGGTGTCCATATGTTTTTTCTCTACATCTGTGTCTCTATTTCTGCCTTGCAAACTGGTTCATCTGTACCATTTTCTAGATTCCACATACATGTTAATATACAATATTTGTTTTTCTCTTTCTGACTTACTTCAATCTGTATAACAGTCTCTAGGTCCATCCACATCTCTACAAATGAGCCAATTTTGTTCCTTTTTATGAACAGCCTTAGAGTTTGACATGGACTATGAGTTTGCTAGAGCAGAACAACTATGAAATTATTATAGCTCCATTTATTTATCTATTTTTTCATTCACTATGTATAAATCATTGTATTAGCTGTTGGGCAAAAGGGAAAAACCAACATGGGGAGAGAAGAAATAATCTTTATACTAAAACCAGAAGAAGGACAGTTCAAGAAAGGAAATTTATGTCTCACTCATGAACATAATTGCAGATATCCTAAACAAGATATTGGGAAAATTATACTGAATGAAAAAAACCTTATAAAAATGCATACTTACCTTATGATTCCATTTATAGAAAATTGTTGAGCAGTCAAAACTAATCTATAGTTTAAAAAAAAAGATCAGAATAGTGATTGTCTCTGGTGGGCATGGGGGCAGGAATTAACTGAGATGGGACACAAGTAAACTCTTAGGGATGATGGTTAAGTTCTATATATTTTTAAAAAAATATTTATTTCTTTCTTTGGCTGCACCAGGTCTTAGTTGTGGCACGCGGGATCTTTAGTTGCGGCATGCATGCAAGATCTAACTCCCTGACCAGGGATTGAACCCAGGCCCCCTGCATTGGGAGCATGGAGTCTTAGCCACTGGACCACCAGGGAAGTCCAGTAAAGTTCTATATTTTGATAGGAGTTTGGGTTTCAGAGGCATATGTATTTAGAGTTGAGGTCATTCAAGGATGCTGAAGCCATGCACATCAAATATGTTGTAAAATCATTCATGTGGTATAATGCAGAAAATGTACTGAAAGAGGGTGAGACTCCACTCATGCATTCAGTGAACTTTTATTGAATACCTGCTCTGTGCAATATCCTGTATTAGGTGTTAGGGATTTTTAAAAAAAGTAGTACAATAGAGTTCTTACCTTTGAGAAGTAGTTCTTAAACTGGAGGTTCTCAGCCGATGCCTTGCGGAGCTAAAAAAAAATCATAGAATCAGACTGAGTATAAGCACAGCATAAATACAGTTATTAAAGAAACAGAAGCTGGATTGTAAAGTGTTAAAGAGAGAGGAAGAAATGGATACAGTGGGTGTAGAACATATGCGAATGGTTTGGCTGAACATTCTCAATTCAAGGAGTTTCACAGTAGCACTGCTCAAATGATACATTTTGCAAGTTTCTAGTGAGTTTGGGTGATAAGATATGAGTGGTTTGTGTTTTGAGCTTTTTCTGCGAACATAACTCCTTTTAGTGAGTATCAAAAATGTATTCTAGGGGCTTCCCTGGTGGCGCAGTGGTTGAGAGTCCGCCTGCCGATGCAGGGGACACGGGTTCGTGCCCCGGTCCAGGAAGATCCCACATGCCCCAAAGCGGCTGGGCCTGTGAGCCATGGCCACTGAGCCTGCGCATCCGGAGCCTGTGCTCCACAACGGGAGAGGCCACAGCAGTGAGAGGCCAGCGTACCGCAAAAAAAAAACTGTATTCTACCACTGCATTCTGCAAATCCATGTCCTCTTTGTTCTCAGGAGGACCACTGTGAAAAAGGTGTCAAAAAAAAAGGTGTCTGGATAATCCACTCATTCATTCTTTCATTCATTCATTCCACATACATGTATGATACACCCATAGAACAGACACTATTCTAGGACTTGGGATATATCAGTGAACAAAATAAAGATCCTGACTTTTTATTCAGCTTACATTTTCCCCCACTCAGACAATAACAATGAACTTAATAAATAAATTAGTAAATTACATAGTACATGTGAAAGCTATAAGTGTAATGGTAAAAATGAAAAAGAAAAAGCAGAGTAAGGAGAACCAAGAGTTCACGGAGGTGGTATGCAGGAAGCTGCGGTTTTACAGAAAGCAGTAAGGGTTGGCCTCATTGAGAAGATGACATTTGAACAAAGACTTGGAGGAAGTGAGAGAATTATCCATGTGAATGAGGAAGGAGCAGTCCAGCAATGAGAAGAGCCAGTACAAAGGCTTTGGTTCAGAGTCATGCCTGGTGTGTTCAGGAGCAATTAGGAGGCCAGTGTGGCTGGAACAGAGTGAGCATGAGGCAGAGTAGGAGATGAGGCCAGAGAGATGAGGCGTAGGGGAACAGGTCATGCAGACTCTGTAGCCCTGTAGGGTCCTTGGTGTTTACTCTGTGTGAAAGGAAAAACCATTTGCAAAAGTTTGAGCAACAGAAAGACATGAATCTGACTAGACTTTTAAAAGATCACTTTGATGAGTATATTGAGAATAGGCTGAAAAGGGGCAAAACAAGAAGCAGGAAGATAGTAGGAGGCTATCGCAGTCGTCCAGTGATGGGTCCAAATTTATCCTCCAGCCTGGTACCAAGGCCCATTAGAGACACTCAAAGGGCAGGCAGAGAGGCAGAGACATTATCACTGAAGGACATGGTGAAAGAAATAAGCACAAATCTGGGAGGGGGCCTTTACCACTAGCACTTGTAAGTGGATTAGTTTACCTGGAGAGTTACCCAACTAGAGAAATAACTGCTCCTGGGAGCGATACCCAGTACAGGTCTCATACTGAACTGTGATAATACAAGATCTAAGGACCAGCAAGGCAGCCCTGGATAGCCTGGCCAGGGCTAGGAAAACTAGGCAAGGGGAGCCTACAAAGTGAGGGGAAACAGTGATGTTGAGGGCAAGCTTCATTCATTCAAGAGATATTTATGAGTATATAGTATGTTCTAAGAATTCTGCTAGGCAGTAGAGAGAGAAACAGGGAAGACATAGACCCTGCCTTCTAGGAGTTCACAATCTTGTTTAGGAGATCTCATTGAGGAGAAAAAGAAAACAAATAATTGGAAAAAAAGGTGAGCAATATTTGAAGTGTGAACTAGGTACAGTTATAGCCACAGAGGAGTCATTGGTCAAACTTGTCCAAGAGATCAAGGAAGGTTTCATATGGGAGAAGATATTTAAGTTTGATCTTGAAGGTATGTTTGTCAGTTAATCAAAGGAGACTGGTATTCCAGGAAGTGGAAAATATATGGCATAAATATAGACATAGATGTAAATGTAAATATAAATATATAAAAATGGGGTCATTTGAAAGACCATGTTCTCTTTGGGGAAGTGCGGGTAGTTCCATATGGCTGGATCTTATGTATGCAAAGAAAAGCAGAAGGGAAATAGTCCTGAGAGACATGCAGAGGCCAAAACTCAAAAGCCCTTGTCAGATGGGCTAAGGAATTTGCATCCTACCTATGCTAATGATCTCATGATTTTCTACTCAATATCAACTTTGCACCACCTCCATCGTGTGCCATCCAAATGGCATGAAGATTGACTCCTGTCTCTGGGAGCAGGTCATGAATACTCTAAGCTATTTTAATAATTCCATACACCTAGCCAGTGGTTGGTTCAGGATCTCTAAACCAATCCGTGGATGGATTCCCTTAACCAGAGAGACAGGTTCAGGAGTCGTACACATGATGAAATATGATCTAATGAAATTTGAATTTGCTGGAAGCTTCTGGGTAAAGTTTTCTCCCTCCTAAGAAAGGAAGGAAGAGGCAGTTTTTTTCTCTCTCCATGAACATCATATTGTAATTGTGAGTACCAAAACTGCTGCAGTCACCTTGCAACCAGCCTGAAGAACAAAATTCACAGTGGGAAAAGCAGACATAAGAGAACTGCAGGGAAACAGTACTGGAACCACCAGAGTAAGTCAACACTGAAGTCTGCCTTCCCTCTGAAGTTCATGTTACATGAGCCAAGATTCCCTATTGAATTTCCTTATTGAATCAATTTGAGATAAGTTTTCTGTTATATGCAACGTAAACCATCCTAACTCACACATTCCAGTAGGAAAATAAATATCATTTTTTTTTATTTCAGAAAGATCATGCTGGTGATTTGGAAGGGGTAAAACTAGAGGTATGGCTTAGCAGAGAGATAATTGAACCACTCAGAAAAGATGATGAGAGTGTAAATTTAAGTTATGTCATGCATATGGATGGGAAGGAATGGATACAAGACTATTTAGGTGGAAAGAACATGATTCATCATTGGATGTAAGGATACATGAGAAGGAATTTTGAATAATCTCCAGCTTTGGGGAGACTAGCTCGATAGTAGTAACATTTAGAGAGAGAATAAAACTAAGGAAATATAATATTAATGGAATTCCTTCTTAATCTGAATAATGGGGGTAACCATGCCCATTTCCTACTATTGTTGGGGACATTTATTGAGTTAGCACACAAAGCACCTGGAATATAGGAGATGCTCAATAAATAACAATAATGTTATCCATTACCTGTATTCCTCCTCCTATTAAAAAAAGTCTTTCCATCTTTCAAGATCAATATCTCAAATGCCACTCCTTTGTGAAATATTTTCTGCTCTTACAAATTAGATGCAGTATTTTGTATCATGCCACCCTTCCTGATCCCATCCCTGCCCCCATCCTATTCATAAGACAGCTCCAGCAACTGTGCTATTTTATCTTGACACCTACTGCAGCTTTACACATATGATATACACATGGCAGCTTCTCAGGGTGCTGCTAACTCCTTCTGCTCTCCAGGAGAAAGTTAGTTCTTGGGGATTTGTAGAAATCTTGGGGATGCTTCTCCAGCTCATTAAATTAAAGGATCGAGGAAATTCTATCTAAATTTCAAGTGCTAGAGAGAGCTTCAGTACAACCTGGAGTTACCCCGGGTTAGTCAATGAGGCAACTGAACTGTCTCTGAGGGCCCAGGCAAAAAAAAAAAGTTTTTATACTGGGGAGATGCTATATTTTACTTGGGAGAAAGTCTCCTATTCCCCTGTTGTTAATGTACATTCCAGTATCTCAATTCATCAGGGGAGCTATGGGACAATTCAGAAGACAGACTGGTGAAGGAGATGAGTAGTACAACAGTGAGATATGTGTGTCAAGGAAATGCCTGAGACAGGCCCAGCCAGGGGATCCAGGACAGGAGAAGAGAAAGAAGGGTTGCTGATGGCAAACTTCACTAAGCACCTACTGTGTATATGGAACTATGCTAGCTGGGCACCAGGGGATGTAAAGATAAATTTGGTCTTGAGGCATTCAAAACTTAGGAAGGGAGAAAGACAAAAAGGAGATTAATTTGAAAACAGTAAGAAAAGTACCACAAAAGTAATTGTGGTATGAAATAGGAGTGACATGAAATAGAGGGGAATGCATTTTTTTTTTGAGTATAGAACTGAAGTGAGTTTTTTATTTGTTTCAGTCAAGCATATGATAGAGTGATTAACCATTTTATCAAGCATATGATAGAATGAATGCAAAGTAATGTGCTCAGATACACCTTAAAATGTGAAAGAAACCCAACCCAACTCGTCCACTGATGGATGAGTGAAAAAACAAAATGTGATATATATGATACACACACACACACACACACACACACACACAAAATAGAACATTATTCAGCCTTAAAAAGAAGGAAATTCACCAACTTGGATGAACCTTGAGGACTCTATGCTAAATGAAATAAGCCAGTCACAAAAGAACAAATAGTATATAATTTCACTTATCTGAAGTACCTAGAGTAGTCAAATTTATAGAGACAGAAAGTAGAAGGGTGGTGGCCAGGGACTCAGGTGGGAGAGGGAATGGAGAGTTATTGTTTAAGGGGTACAGTTTCTGTTTTGCAAAATAAAGAGTTCTGTGAATGTATGATGATGATGGAACACAACACCATGAATGTACTTATTGCCACTGAACTATATACTTAAAAATTGTTAAGATGGTACATTTTAAGCATTATACCACAATAAAAAATTATTAAGGACATTTTTTAAAAGTGTTCTCTGAAAGACCTTCCCTAATCCCCTGCAGTAGATTAGGTCCCTCATTGTACAATCTGGTTCTGCACCACAGTTCCTCCAACATATTACTTATCACACCCCATTGGAATTTCTGTTGAATTGGCCACCATCCAATGCTAAAGTTTAGTTTTTTAAGAGAAACATTATTTTAGTATGTTTTAGCCACCAAAATCAACTTCCTCTTTGGGCATACAGTTAGATGACTTACCAAGCTCTCTTTCACTTAAGTATGGCTATATAATTATGTTGTCTTTAATGAAATTTGGTCCAAAATAATGATTGCCACTTCCAGGCTTGGTCCTAGGAATCTCCCATGTGTGGTCTCAGTGCTCACTTTCCCCAGATTGCAGTATTGATGCCAAGGTTGCCATGGGGAGCCGTGTGTTGAAGATGCAATGTCAGCAGGGGTCCCTGAAAGACCATGTGGAAACAAGTTGGTCTGCTGATGTGAACTTCCATCCAGGACTTTTATGTTAGCAAGACGTAAAATCTACTGTGCATGTTACTGAAACTTTAGGAGTCTATTTGCTGCTGCATCTTAGACTACCTTACTAATCCACTAAGTCACTCAGCCTATCTGACTTCATCACTTATAGCTGTATGAGTTGGGCGAAGTTACTCAGTCCCTCTTAGGGTCATCTTCTTTTTTTTTTCTAATTGAAGTATAGTTGATTTACAATGTTGTATTAGTTTCTGGTGTACACCATAACATATTATAGCACTTACCTATAGTTGGAGCTTATTGATGATTATGATTTTACTCCAATGGGCTAGCATGGCCCTGACTACCCCCTCTTCTCTCATCTCTAACCATCAGCATTCTTGAAAGTTCACTTAAAACACCCTATACTTTAGAAATTTCAGTCCTCAAATCTGTATGTGCCTCTATAGGAAACTCTGCCTTTGTATTACAGCTACAGTATTTTAAGAATTCTAAGACACCATTGATTTTTAAATGCAGGATCACTTTAATAAAAGACTTTCAAGAGAAAAGCACCCTATCTCTTTTAGTTATACACACTAATATTTTGGCTCACCTTGATTTCCAAAACCTTAAATTATTGGGGAAAATTCTTCTTAGAATAAATGACATAGGGTTTTTATGAAGTTATTTTATCCTTTCTTGCTCAAACTTCCTCATTCTCATGCAATGTGCATGCACATGGGTTCACACATGACAAGATATGAATGGGATAAAAATCCCATTGATCTTTGACAATCTATAGTACCACACCATGAAAGGACTACACGTCAGTAAATGTGACTTAACTGAGCCATGGAGGAGTGATGGTCTCATCCAGGAAACAGCCTGGCTCTCCTTGGGGCACTAGCAGTTTTCATTGTCTTGAGGTGACATAAAAGGTTTTCTGAGCACCTGTGTCTGGATGTACTAAGTTCCTAGTACCCCCAGGAATATAAGGAGAAGAAGCTCCTTCCCTAGGAGAATCCTTGTCACTGGAAGAAAGTGCCTGCAACTGCCTCGGAACCTGAAAGAGAGAAAGTAGAGTGAGAGGGATCAGAGCATGTGTGTGTAAGTGGAAGGGGTGTTGTTGGTAGGTGCTGAGAGCTGGCATCTACTCCCTCCAGCTCTTTCTAAAGATTCTCAAAGCATTTCCCATAAGCCCTAGAAAGGCTAGAAGGGACCAGTTACCTGCACAAAGCTGCCTAACAAGGTTGAGGCTAGAGATACTCTTGCTAACAGGATTCATAGCTGGGCAGGTATAGGTCCAATTCAGATCACAAGAGTTCTGGGAGTCACTGAGGACTGATCCTTCCTGGGCAGAATGGTCCTTGGTCCTACTGGTGTCCACCCATATATGGTGTTCTCTCCTCCTTCCTCCACAGAACACCTCAAGGTGACGTTACAGGTTCTGTGCTCACAGATGAAGGAATCCACTCAAACGTGAGGCCTTGGCAGTCACTCTGCTTGAAGTAATAGTTTTAAAAGATACAAATAGCAATAAGGGGCCTTACTAGGCCATCCCAGGAGGAGAGGACACAGGGAATACATGGGAGAGAACATAGCAAGGAATCCACAACCCTTTGGAGAAAAGATTTCTGACTCTTCCAATTCCAGCCCTTAAGGGGCTGAATGGAGGAAGAAGCAAGTTGTGTGATGCTTTTCAACCAGCCACAACCAGGGCCATCAGCCAGACTTTGC